>NC_064643.1:582499569-582802600 GCF_023864345.2 Schistocerca serialis cubense
GGCTGTGATTAAATCAGGCTAGTTTGTATGCATCCCACTTTAACCACCCCATAATCTAGAAAGAGTTCGTTGATGTAAGGAGCCTTGTGGTCCCGAGGGATGTCCTCCAACGAATCCCGCTTCGCTGTGGCAAGTGATTATGGGGACCGTTTGGTGTGGGGAGAGAGGGGAACACGTTACATACCACAAACTGTTCATAAACGTCATGGGCTGGCCCGGACTTTCTGCACAATAACCTAATACAGCAGTGTATCTTTGCGCAAGGTACCGTTACAGCACATCAGTATTGAAAAGTGGTTATTCCGTCTGTTTAGGGGTGCGTCAGGTCTCGAATTTATGTTTATGAACGACAATGCCCTCCCACACGGGACCATTGAGGTGTCGGACAAACTGAAAAGTGGAGATACGTATGGAATGGCCTGCGTACTCGCCAGACCTAAGGCCCTAAAGCCTGGGATGCTCTTGGCAAACGTGTTTCTCAAAGAACACCATCTCAGCGAACCGTGCAAGAACCGAAAACCGCCTTAAGAAAGGAATGGGACAATATCCCCCCAACAATTCCTCAGCAGTTTGGTAGTCAGTATGAATAAGTGGTGCAAAATGTGCGCTAGCCCCCGAGAAGGGCATATTCCTTACTGCTAGTCCGATGCAGACCTATGTGCTGGGGGTCTAATCTGTGTCAAACATGAACGTCATTTATGTCTCTTATCGTTCTTTCCCATGTAGTGAAATCTGTACCGTTCCTCGTTATAAATACGCCACTCCACCTGTGTTACGTGTGTACTGTGATTCTTATCACCCACTGTTACCTGTGAGTTTTCCTGTCCAACAATGTCTCTGTTACTTAGGAGTTATCGAGCAGAGCGACTTTGCTTTCTCATTCTCATGATTTCGGAGGGAGCAATCTGTTCACTGTATAGGTCACAGAGTTCAGATCTCGAAGCATCTCAGGGATATACTAAACTCCAACCGAAAAGTCACAACCCCAACACCACCTCGCTGCACAGCAGAAGACACCACGGCCGTCAAATACGGCACCCCTGAGAAGCACCTGCGGCGTCTGCATCGTTAAATACACTAGATTCCGAGCCGGTGGCGAATGAGCGCGCTGGCCGGCCCCCAGCGTGGCGTCGCGGCGCGGTTTTAATCACCGGGAGAGCCTCCGGCTGACCATTGACCGCCGCGGCCACCGACGCCGCCTCGGCCGCCGCCGGCGACGCCCGCACGTGATGGATGAGTGCGTAATGGCGCGCGACGTAACTTTGTAAATATCGGTAGGGGCAAAAAGTAATCTTCCACGTCAAACGCCGATACTCCACCGCCCACCGACACATCACTTCCACTGAGCAAGAAAAAGAAAATCCGCACCGATTCGGAATTGCAGTGCGATAATTGCTGTCCCCTTCTGAAAAATCCCTAGATAACTGGATTAACGGACAAAGTTTATCTGTTAATTCTACAGTACAAATTGAAAACCCCAGAAGGTTGCACTGTCTCTTTTTGGCTATGTTCCCTCTTGTAACGCATACAACTCAGACATACACACACACACACACACACACACACACACACACACACACACACACACACGTACACACAAAAAACTTCTGACATTTTTCCCTTCTTCCGTTCATACATCTTCCGATAGACCATGGGCACCAGCTGTTTCTCTATCTATCCCCAGTGCAGAATTTCCCTGTAGATGGTGCTAGTCGTCAGTGTAGAGCCCCTGAGAGCGCGTCTGCAGCGCCATCTGCTTCCTGTAGCGGCTGACGACGAATGGCAACACACAATGACCCAAGTTCCATACATCAGTATCTGGTTCAAACCCGTAAACATGTCGAGTTTTTTGCCTACGAACTACGATTTGACGACAGCATTGGTTTTCTGTTATCATTTGAAGAAAACTGCTGCAGAATCGCATCGAATACTTGTCGAAGCTTTCGGCAAACATGCTTTTGGGCAAACACAGTGTTTCGAGTGGTTCATTCAAGTCAGAAGTGCTGATTTTCATTTGACGAACGACGGGCGCGGAAAACCACTGAAAATGTCCGAAAACAACATATTGGATGAAGAGGATACTCAACACTAACTCGCGGAACAATTGAATGTGACCCAGAAAGTCGTTTCTCCTCGGTTAAAAACTGTAGGAAAGCTGCAGAAAGTGAGAAAATGGTTTCCGCATGAACTGAACGAAAGTCTGCAAGCAAATCGAAAGACCATTTGTGAAATGCTGCTCGCCAGATACTAAAGAAAGTCGTTTCTCCATCGAATAGTGATAGATGTCGAAAAGTCGATATGCTTTGAGATTCCTAAGCGTCGATGGTTATGAAAGGGAAGCAGTGGTTGGGAAGGGAGTGAGACAGGGTTGTAGCGTATCCCCGATGTTATTCAATCTGTATATTGAGCAAGCAGTCGATGGGTATGAAAGGGAAGCAGTGGTTGGGAAGGGAGTGAGACAGGGTTGTAGCGTATCCCCGATGTTATTCAATCTGTATATTGAGCAAGCAGTAAAGGAAACAAGAGAAAAATTCGGAGTAGGAAGTAAGATCCATGGAGAATAAATCAAAACATTGAGGTTCGTCGATGACACTGTAATTCCGTCAGAGACCGCAAAGGACCTGGAAGAGCAGCTGAACGCAATGGACAGTGTCTTGAAAGGAGGATATAAGATGAACATCAACAAAAGCAAAACGAGGATAATGGAATGTAGTCGAATTAAGTCGAGAGATGCTGCAGAAATTAGATTAGGAAATGAGACACTTAAAATAGAGAAGGAGTTTTGCTATTTGGGGAGCAAAATAACTGATGATGGTCCAAGTATGGAGGATATAAAACATAGGCTGGCTATGGCAAGGAAAGCGCTTCTGAAGAAGAGAAATTTGTAAACATCGAGTATAGATTTAAGTGTCAGAAAGTCGTTTCTGGAAGTATTTGTGTGGAGTGTAGCCATGTATGGAAGTGAAACGTGGACGATAAATAGTTTGAACAAGAAGAAGATAGAAGCTTTCGAAAAGTGGTGCTACAGAAGACTGCTGAAGATTGGATGGGTAGATCACATAACTAATGACGTGGTATTGAATAGAATTGGAGAGAAGAGAAATTTGTGGCACAACTTAACTAGAAGAAGGTATCGGTTGGTAGGGCATATTCTGAGGCATCAAGGGATCACCAATTTAGTATTGGTGGGCAGCGTGGAGGGTAAAAATCGTAGAGGGAGACAAAGAGATGAATACACTAAACAGTTTCAGGATAATGTAGGTTGCGGCAGGCATTGGGAGATGAAGAACCTTACAAAGGCTAGAATAGCATGGAGAGCTGCATCAAACCAGTCTCTGAACTGAAGGCTACAACAACAACAGGCGTCGTGAACCATGGGTGAATCCAGACCAACCATCGACATCCGCTACAATACCAAAGACGACAGTGTTCTGTGTTTGATGGGGTCAGAAGGCTGTCATCTACTATGAGCTGCTAAAACCTCGTGAAACCAGTAACACTGATCATTTGGTAGCGACCAACATCAATTGATCGGTTTAAATCGAGCATTGCGGAAAAAACCACCGGAGAATGGAAAAGGTAACGCAGTCACATTTCTAAATGATGACGCCCCATCACGCACAGCAAAATGGGTCAGGGAAACGATCGAGGCGTTCAGTTGTGAAGTAGTAGGGAATGCGGCTTGTTCTCCAGACTTGACTCTGTCCAATTATCATCTATTTGCAACACTGGCATACGGTCTCGCTGAACAACGCTTCAATTCGTTTGAAAATGTACGAAAATGATTTGCAGGCTGGTTCACTACAAAAAAAGAACTGTGTTTTTGGCGTGGCGCTCATAGCCTGCCGGAAAGGTGGGAGAACTGTAGAAATAATAATGGAGATTATTTTGAATAAAGTATTGTTTATTAGTTTCAAACAACAGAGTTTAATTATTGCAACTAAATTCCGGTTTCGTACTTGTACAAATGATATATTGTACGAATGGCACCTTCAGACGTAATTATTGGTCATATTTTATATGCCTTTAGTTTTGGTGTTACTTTACACCTCATATTACAGAGGGGTCTGAAGATGGTGTAAAATAACATCCAATTCGATTTGCAGGGTGTTTCCGTAAGAGCATGCAAAAACGTGACAGGACATAGAGAATGCTCCACTGAGCAATTTGAAGTACGGAGCCTGGAGTAGGATAAGCTAGCTTAAGGAAACTTGTATACCGTTTTGTCTAGCAGTACGGTTTACCAACTGATTTACAACTAAGACGCGTACAAGTGTACAAGAAATGTGCTGTTTATTACATGTACATTATCTGCGTCCTGCAAGGAAACAAGGTGGACGAGTCTCATTACCAGAAAGTTATGATGCAGGTTTTGTCTACTTTCCTTGTCCATAATGTGGCTCCGTTGTATCGTATTTACATTATTCCATCACAGAACGTGCCATGAATCAACTACAGACCCATTCATTAGTCAATGTTATTCAGAGACGTACAGCACAATAAGATGGAGCAGTACCGGTACGGTATTTCCTGGTCCCTGGATTTGAAGGGGAGATCCTATTCCATGGCCTGCGAGGTTACCTGATCGGAATTCCCTTGACTGTTCCGTATGGGGATATCTAAAGTCACTTGTGTATGAGGCCCCAGTGGATACGGAAATGGAATTAGATGCCAGAGCTGTAACTGCCTGTGGTGTTATTCGACACACACTAAGGATATATCTCAGGGCGGGACAGAATCTTGTTCTTCAGTGTCATGCTTGCATTGAGGTTGATGGCCGTCAGCTTCAGCAAATTTGTAAGATACTGTGCAAATGGTATGTTCATTGTGTCGATAACATTATCTGCAGTTAATCATAACTAATGTAAATAAAGAAGTAAACAGTAATGCCATTTTATTCCTATTATCTCCTTAAGCTGGCTTTTCCGAGCCCAGGTTCCGTACATCAAATTGTTCAGTGGAGCATCCTCTATGTCCTGTTAAATTTTTGCTCTCTCTTGCGGAAACCCCGTGTGTAAATACTACTGAAGGAGTCTACCCTACCACATAAAAAAATGTTCCCCATTGTCTTTAATATGAAAGGTGGGTTCTGTTATAATAATGAGAACCGTAAATGGTTACTTCTACTTATGTTTTGCAAGTTATATCGCGATAATGTGTGATACAGAAAGCTATAACATCAAATTTCCGATGTCACACCTAATTTCTCGTCTTGTCCGCTATTCTGGATGCCATGACCAGTTTCCGCTATCAGGACGGTGTTATGTAAATGATGAGTAGGGGCTTTTCTAATAATTCCAAGTGTGCTGTGGTCTTTTAGATTATGTTAGCCTAAGGATTAGTGTTTATATCACCACTTGTTAGAGACAAACTGAAACACTGTCCGTAATTTCCTTCTCCTTTTACGCGAATTTGACTTGGAATTTTTGGTGTCAAACAAAAGAAAATAGATCGGTTGACCCCGAGAGAAAATACCTCATGACTAAACACTACTCAAAAACGCTTCGTAAATAAGATGTCTGTATTAGGTAGCAAAAGTTTAACACTATTGCGTGTCTCTAGTGAATAGCAGCTTCGATGTGCAAAAGCATATCCTCGTCCTGTTAAACTCGCCTGATGTTGTCTGTAGTACCGGTGGACCGTTCCACCATATGAACACTGACAATGAATCGTGCAAACGACAAGAACGCTCTTGGGGAAGTTGGTACTCCCGTAAATGACTAACAGACAAGTATAGCAATGGCTGAATATGAGGCGTGTCCAAAAGAGAAACTTAGGATACAACACTGTGCGTATAACTGAAGTATTCATCCAGAAGTAATCACCAGATACCTGAGGACAACTACCCCGCTGTTTCACGAGCCAAAGGATTCGAGTTCCCAGAATTCCTGTGGCTATGACAGCGGTCAGTCCTCCACTGTGTCACTCAGTTCGGCGTCTGAGTTGAAGCGCTTTCCTTTGAGATGCTTTTTAGCGGATCAAACACATAGAAGTCGTAGGGCGACATGTTCGAGCTGTAGGTCAGATTCTCAAGCTTGAACGTGGCCACCTTGCCTGCTGAGGACGTAGCTTTGATTTCTTTAGAGGGCGCGTCGGACACAACATTCGTGTCCATAATGTTACATTACCTTATCCCAAATCGGCACATTCAAAATTCAACCAGTTTGGTTGTTACGAGTTTCGTGCCTTGTCATTTTAACATTCCTCACGAGGGTTATTCGGAGAGTAAGGAACGATCGGTCGTAAAATGGAAACCACAGTGAAAATTCGATGGAAGTTTGGACAGGTGCGTTGGGTATTGCCTCTAGTAAGTCCGTCGATCGCATTACGTCGTTCGTTTTAGTTCTGAGCACATAAGGAGCACACAAACATACCTAGACCAAAAATGTCTTTCGCCAAGTACGAGGGCCTGGTGAGAAATTTCGCCTGAATATGTGTAGCCCACATTACGTAACTGTCGTGCTTTTTCTTCTTCAAGTTAATTCTCAGCCGCATTCTGCAGGGGAAATGAAGATGCTCCTGCATCGTTTTCAATTGGAAATCGTTGATTACCCACGATGCTGCCCGTAATTGTCTCCCTCTGAGTTCCTTCTCTGGGCACATGAACCGCCGGCTATGAAGACAACATTTTGGCACAGACAACAAGCTGTAGGCCAGCGTAGAGAATTGGCGGACAGCACTGGCGGCTGACTTCTATAACGAACGTATTGGAAAGTTGGTACAACGCTACGACAAACGTTTAAGACGGTTCGGTGACGATGGAGATAAGTGGCTGGAAGTTGTAGCTAACTGAAAAATAAAACAGTTTTGATGTTCACTGTGGTTTCGATTTCGCGATCTATCGTTCCTCACTTTCCGAACAGCCCTCGCTTATATACTATCGAGGTCCAGTGTCCTCCAGTTTTGTAGGTGTACATTCGTTATAGCAATTGTGCAAATCTACAAATGCTTTGATCAGATTTCAAGGAGCTCATGAGATCGTATCTTCTTCCTCTCGAGCCCACCATACTGATAGTCAAGAACAAAGTTACTCGCACAGGAATTTACGCCTCTAAGGTGCCACAATTCTACTACACTTTGCAGCAAATGACTGTTCCTACTTGCCACGCGGCATTTCCTACCACAACCTCAGGGTAGTTTAGGAATTGCTGGCACTTAATAATCCGATTTGCTCCAGACATAAAATTACAAAATAATGCTATCGTCGCAACAACTTGGTCATCAGCGACGATAAAAATTACAACAGTGAGGCTGTAAACAATAGAATAGTAAAGTGTCCAACTTACTGAAATGGATTATAGTGATAGCGCCCCACACAGCGTAACCTTTACGCACTGACTGACACTGTATAAGTCTGCGTAAGTTGTCACAAACGAAAATATACTGTGACAACACCAAACAAATTCACTTCTTATGCCACTTCACTTGATGAGACGTTATTCACCTATTAGGTCGTAAATGTGGAGCTGACGTTAGCGCACACCCGGCTGTCCCACCTGCCAGCGGCGTTCCCCTAACAATGAACTCAGTATATCGAGTCTATCAAGTCACCTCGGCCACTTTAAGGATGGTCAATGCTTTTAATACTGAAAGAGCTACCATCCACTACTCCATTGTAGCGTCTGTCCCAATGAGATCAGACAGAATTTCTGCTACCTCTTAACTGTGGTAGGTATAGGTCAAAATAAGGTAACATAATGCAAACGATCCTATCTAAATTTCAGATTATTAATTTCCGTTCATTACAATGAATTTTTTTATTTTTTATATACTTATTCTTTTTTTCATACAAGTCAGCTCTTATTTGAAATATCAGAGAATTTCAGGCCGATTCCTGAAGTTAACAAAGAGTTAAATTTCGCAGGGGTTTATGCATTGTCTGTCGTATTGCATTATTCCTATGGAGTAACTCATACAGAGTAACAGTTTATGCATTTCCCATTCAATGAACTGCTTTTAATTCTTGTGTTAATAACAACATCAGTCAACACATTTCAGTAGACCACATACAACATGTTTTTTTCCAGTGAAAATTAGTACATTTGATGATGATTATCTACGTTATTTATTGCTTGTCAGTAGTAGGCAGTTGGAACGTTACTGCATAAATTCTGAATAGGTCAATTAACAAAACGTCGTCAGCTGGTGAATGAATGGCTTTAATGTTATGAATTTATAGATAACCCATCATCAGATATCAGAGAAATCGAGTTGTGCAAGTGAACTGAATTTATATGATACATACATAACAGTCGAGGCAGACAATCAGTTATGTATGTATCACACAACGTTAATTCATCTGCATAACTCGATGTACTTGATATCTGATGATTAGTTATCCCAAAAGTCGTTCATCTACCAACCAATGACCTTTTATTAAGTCACCACTGCATCAATTGTTAAGTAGTGTTCCAATTATGCGCTATAGTTGCATGCATCCATTACACGTTTCTGTCGCACCTCCAGTCTGTAGTAGGTTAGGATGTTGGGTGCAAGGGCATTGGATAAATCGAGAGATGCAGTCACTGAACTACAGAAGTGAAACAGATTAGTGTTCAGCAACTCAGATTCCTTTAAAATAGGCGTGGCCAAATTTCGGGTCACGGGCCGTGTCTGGGCTTGAGTACCAAAACGCTCAGCCTCGGGTCACATTTCCCCCCCACCACCACGCCACGCTGCCTGAGCGCGAGGATGGGGAATGGGGGAAAACTGCGAAAGCGCCACATTTAAATGGCAGTGCATTCGGGCTGCATACTACTTGCTATTATATTTCACATTTCTCAAAAATATAGATCAGAAACATAACATATTTTCAGTATTATTTAATTATTTTTGGAAAGCTGAAGACATAATATAAGTTTTATCTGGTACACACGGTTGGCATATAGACAGACGCAGACAATTTTACAGAGTTTAGCACTCAATTTGTCATGTATTCGTGATTTATTAAGTTTCAAGATCGTAAAAAAGCTCTTTGACACAAATACGTCGATCGAAATATTACAGCATTTTTGCAACCTCATTATGGAGACTTGGAAGTCTACCTGAGGAATACAACGTAGGCATCCTGGACAGTTTTAACGAAAATTCATTTCTCATTAAATCTGTCATTACATTGCACGTCAATCAGTTACATCTACACAGCATTAAATCGGGCATTACATTGAAGGTCAATCAGTTACATCTGCACATGCATGTGGCGCTATCAACTAAAAAGACAAACAGCATCGAAAACATCTAGCAAACAGATTTAAAGTTCATAGTGTCCTCAGAACATAAGATTATCCCAGTAGTTTTTTTGAGACCACAATGAATCTTCAAACCTCGCCTTCTCCTTAAAGCCAGTGAGCTGAGGAAGCTGCAACTGTCTTCGTCAGAATGTGTCCCATCTGCAACGCGACTTTCTTTTTAGATGCATCCCCATCAAATCAGAAAGAAGAAGAAAGTAAGATTGGGTTTAACGTCCCATAGACAGAGCACAAACTCAAATAGTCTCGATGGTGGAAAAGAACCATCCCAGAATTTGCCATGAGTGATTTGGGGAAATCATGAAAAACCTAAATCAGGATGGCCGTCGCGGGTTTGAACCATCGTCCTCTCAAATCCGAGTTCTGTGTGCCAACCATTGCGCCACCTCGCTCGGTGCATCAGAAAGAAGTTAACTTACAGTGTCTTACTGTAGGCATCGTGCAGCCAAGCCCACTTAAAATGTGAAGTCTACACTCTGTTCCAGATGTTCTAATGTTCGTTCTTGCACTATTTAGCCTTTTGTAATTTCAAGAAAAGCGAGTTTTAAATCGAACAATCGTTCCAGACGGGCCATTTGACCTAACCAACATACTTTGCAGTAACACATGCAGCATCCATACTGTTGGTTCTGTTCCACTGAAAACATAACTGAGAATGTAATAATGCATGTGACTTCAGAAATTGCACTGTCCGTACCACCAATTTTTCACGTACTCCATACCGTTAAATTATTTTTGCATGGTATTGTAATGTCGTTTCATAGCAAATATTAAGTACCTCTCACTTACGGCAACTGAGAATTCTCATCCCTCTCTTTTGTCGTTCCCATTGATTTTGAAAGACTGCGAAGACAGATAGGTTGCCTCTTTTTGTGCCAATAGCCATTGAACCTTTGAACGTCCTTCATATCGTGAACAAAAAGCAAAGGTCAAACAGCGCTGCCAGAACGATCCTGACGAACTCAGAGAGTTGTGCCGACAGAAAAATGCCGCACCTCAGCGCTAAATGAAACGTCGCTTTGTTCCGTGTATTTCCGAGAAGCACCGAGAAAAGCAGAGTGACAGGCGGGGCCTAGGCCTGCCTACGGCTCATACGGTGCACGCGTGAAGTTTGGCACACCGTGGCTGGCCCTTTTTTAAAGGGATATAAACTCTAAGAGAAATTACATATGTACCTTTATAGTTAATTCTTATTTTTTCAACTCATTGCAGTGGTGAATAGTCTGACACATCTCCTTTTTATTCATAAAGCCCTCTAATGAATAAGCAGTCATTATCCGTGTCGATTCATTTCCCATACCATGACTACATATGTGCAGTGTTACGAACATGTTTTGAGAAATAAAGAGGTTATGGGAATTCCTATAATCATGATTTCAACGATTATTTCAACTATCATCTTTTTACTTGCTGAACTGTTTCGACATGGAAGTGACAATAACGGTTTCAAGAACAGACTATGAAAATGAATTCTTGTTTGCACACCATTTATTTGTGTTTCTCCAACTTCAACTGTGAGGCCATTTTATAACGCATTTGGGATCAGCTTCTAGACCCAAAATGGAAGGGTAAGGTGTTCACATCCACTGTCCCATATTGGCCTCTTCTTTAAGAATGTATGGGGAAGCTGCTGTGAACAGATTCACTTTTCGATTTGTCATCCAGTGGCTGATCCTAAATGCGTATGGAAATGGTCCAAGAGGAAACAATTAAACAAGCTGTGCAACCACATAGCATTCAGAAAATTAATGCTGGTTCGACACCTACAAGCAATAAAATAAACAGATTATCAGTGTGTTAACCATATTCTCCCAACACACCTGCGGCCTGCAGTTGCCAACAGAGCCAAGAATGGACTCTTTGATGATGTTCTACATTACCGATGGGACTGTAAGTTTCGAGATCCCTGTATTTGGCTATATTTTATTGAGCGGTGTCTAGCGGACTATGCATGTCGGATATAGCTATGTCTATGAAGAAAGAGAAAAGAGATTGCTTAGTTTTCTTGGTCATTAATATAGCGGTCGATTACGTCGTATTGTGTTACCATGATTTTTAATGCCCTTTGAATGATTCGTGAATTTCATTAACTAAGACTGCTGTCCTTTTCTAGATGAATTAGTTTGGGTACCTCCTCATGCTTTTTCAGTAATTCTATGAGTGGCGGGTGTGGTTTCCTTTCGACCTCCACAATTCAAAAGAACTCATTCATTTCTTTCTCTTTCAAAATAATAAACGTCCATTATTTCCTAATAGCAATTACTTGATCTTGTTCCACCTTCAGAAATCACTTGTTTCATCTCTATGAACCTGAATCACCTGCATTATTACTATTATTATTATTATCATTCACGTAAATTGGTTGTCACTAATTATAAGTACTAATACATTTTAGGCCGAATAGAAAGCGGAATTAGCACATTTTCTATCAATAATCACTCAAAATCTCTCGTATGAGAAGAGTTACGCCTGACTGATTAAGTGCGCAAGTCACCGTTGTTTATAAAAAGGGCAAACGTGTGGTTGACCAGAATCATTGATCAATGCCCTTAACGTCCGTCTAATTCCTATAGAATAAGAATGAGCTTTCTCATACAGAATCAGCCTGATTATCTCACAAACGTTGTCTTGCAAATGATAGGCGAAGGTGAACAAGTGATTACGTTTCGTAGACTTCTGAAAGTTGTTCGACACTATATAACCTGGCTGAATAATAATCATGATACTGTCGTCTGCGAAATTATATGATTAGTTGGAAGAATATTTTCCAATCGCAATGAAGAATATTTTTCAAGCGAAGCTGTGTATGAAGTACTGCGTAGCTAATGATAAACATTAGCGAAGGTTAGTTCACTTTGTTGTCATTCTGTCTCTCTGTTCGTCGTCTGTTAAGAGCCCTTTGTCTCAGGAACGGGTGGAGGTATGAAGTTGAACTTATCTCAAATACTAAGGTGTACGGTTCCTTCGTAATATTAAAAATTTAAGCCTCTAAGTAAACGCCATCAAAAGATGCGGCAAATTATTAAGACTCCTTTTTCTCACAAACGGGTAGACGTATCAAGTTGAAATTTGTGCAAATTCGAAGGCCTACGGTATCTTTGAGATGTAAAAACGTAACTCATTCATCAAAATCTGTAGGTTAACAGTTTAAGCACACAATTAAGTTTGTAAGGAATCTCCTTAGCGCGTGTTCTATTCGAACTTGACCGCTGCTGTTGTTCTTTTCTTATTGGCAGAAAGGGGAGGGGGGATAAGGACAGTATAAAAACGAGGTGCCTTCAAACTGTAACTCCGAATAACCTTGCGTTTCTCTGGTGATTGAAGCAGTGAAAGAGAACTAGTATCCTTCTTTCTAGACAATTGAGAGAAGAACAGCAAACGATCGCGAACT
This sequence comes from Schistocerca serialis cubense, assembly GCF_023864345.2. Lineage (NCBI taxonomy): Eukaryota > Metazoa > Arthropoda > Insecta > Orthoptera > Acrididae > Schistocerca > Schistocerca serialis. The sequence continues at coordinate 582,512,209 of NC_064643.1, forward strand.
GCGCAGTTTTAGTTGAGCAAATCTAGATTTCAGCAATATTTGCGACAGGTATAACATTCTGAAGAGGAAAGTAAATTTCTTTTAAGCAACTGGCTGCTTATTATTTCATTATACAGGGTGGTCCATTGATACTGACCGGGCCAAATATCTCACGAAATAAGCGTCAAACGAAAAAACTACAAAGAACGAAACTCGTCTCGGTTGAAGGGGGAAACCACATGGCGCTATGGTTGGCCAGCTAGATGGCGCTACCATAGGTCAAACGAATATCAACCATTTTTTATTACATATTCGTGTAGTATGTAAAGAAATATCATGTTTTAGTTGGATCACTTTTTTCGCTTTGTGATAGATGGCGCTGTAATAGTAACAAACGTATAAGTACGTGGTATCACGTAAACTTCCGTGAGTGCGGACGGTATTTGCTTCGTGATACATTACCCGTGTTAAAATGGACCTTTTACCAATTGCGGAAAAGGTCGATATCGTGTTGACATAAGGCTATTTGTAAGGTGTCAGGCAAATCCAACACCATCCATGAAAACCCTGACCTGATAAGCAAATCCAGTAGTATGTCACATAGCTCCAAATAAATCGTGACATTAAATTAACCAAAGTAATACGAGTAACGAGTGAGCAAATGGCATACCACAGACTAACACAAGAATGCCTAAATGCATGTCATACCGTCGCACCGTGAGACAGACGCAGTTCCGAGGGGAGAAACGAGAACAGAAGCCGAGAGCAGAACCGTGTTAAGCTAGAAGGCCCTACGACAAGGGACGGGCACCCACGTCGCCAGATAACCGCCAGGACCACCTCCCAGCCCATGTTAAAAGCTAGAGCCCTCGAGAAGAACAGTATAGATCTTACGATAACACTAAAAGGGCCACATCAGCTGCAAGTTTTAGCGTGAGACTTTTTCGCGTCTCTGTTACGTTGCAAACGTTAAAAACATTGCCCCACCACAAAAAGTATAACGTTTCTCATTGGATGGACAGAGTTTTTGTAGGCAGAGCTTAAGGTTAACATTGAGATCATGATTGGTCAGATGAAAACACAGCCAGATAGTTTTTTTTAAACCAACTTCGGTAAATTGTAGTAAGGAGAAGTTAGGAGAGAGCTGCTTCCGAGACGGCGATCTGTATGGAGCTGCGCTGGCCTCCGCCCCCTGACGAACACCGAAAAGGTAATGAACGCATGCGATGCCGCATTTTTGAGCGCATAAGGCTTCACTCAGAACTGCAGAAATCTCATCTGTTACATCCCCTTTTTACGTAATACTAGTGTCGATCGTCAATTGAAGCTCATGGTATTCAAATTTGCGACGTTAAAATCTATGTTAAAATCTGAAACGCGATGATTTTTCTGTTATATAATTATTGAGAAGCCACATCAGCCACTGTAATTCTCGACAAGTTAAATAAGTAATTAAAGATAATTGAGGTTCACTGTAGACCATTTTGTTAGTTTTCTCTTTTATGAAACTTAACATAAATCTAGATTATAAATGTGATATGGCATAGGTCATCCTTCGATCCATTACAGAACGTGGAAACCCATTCAGGGAATATTCGTTCACATTTTTGTTGAATGCAGTTGGTTTTTATCATCCTGTATTAAAACATTTCCTTTTATCAATAGTGCAATTTATAAACAATGTTTTGTGAGTAGAATAAAATTTCCAGTGGTAAACTTAACTGCTTTGTCGACGTTATTTTACCAGCTAACTAAAAATAGGAAAGCCTTGAACCCCTTCCATTGAATTTAGTTAGTATTAAGATTCTTTTGCAGGGAGTGCAGTGGAGCTGACGCTGAAATCATTAAGTACTTGGTTATATCATTGTTAGTCTCACTGAACTCTTCTGAACTCTACATGTGATGTGTGGTCTGGCGTCTCCTTGCCAGCAACAGGTCCCAGGTTCAAACTAGTCAATTCCCTAAAAAACACGCTCAGAGTGTCATTGCACGAAAGTGGTAGGGAGACACGACATAGAACAACAGACACCACACAGAATGATAGAGAATGGCGACCCTACCAGGAAGGTAAAATACCATGACTGAAGGTCGACCACATGCCTAACTAGGTCAAAAAAGATCCTTTGTTGAAAAATTTTTGTAACAAAATTTTTTTTCCTGAAGTTATAAATAGTCGAAAACAGTAGCTGCAGCGATAGATAGTAAGAAAGTATTCAATATAACGTGAGACATTCTAGCAGAGACAATAGCATAATTAAGTTATGAATTTTAATATTGTTAAAATTAAGTTTTCTCTCCAATGCAATCGCACAGGTGGCGGATACTTCGTCGACAAGTTGGTTCTGACCCAATAAGTAAGTGAATGGATTGTCAAGTCGTGTGTGCAAAAAGTTCATGAAATGCGTGAGATCGTATGAGCGCTTGTTGACGCGAAGTAGGGCACGTGAATTGCTTTTAAAACAGAAAATAAGGGATTCGGAAAGATTAGCAATGGCAGATCGAGACCTTGACCAAATTGAGGTAGAGACCCAACATGAAGATGGACAGAGAATAGAGACAGTACAACAGACGATGCAGTATCAAGAGAAATAGTACAGATAACGCACCATAACGAGGATAATGTACGTCAAGGCACAGAAAACATAGGTCAGCATGCGACAGAAGAGCAGGAAAGTAGACAGACAAGCTATGAGGATTCTAACTTGCGTTTTGAATACGTAGAACCCATAGTACAAGTAATCAGAGCTCCCTCACGACAGAGTACAAGGAATTCGAGCAGAAACGTGTCACCGCACAGTTCAATGCAATCGGTTGCAAACCAACACTTGGGCGAAAACACAGAGCGTAGGACGTCGGAAGAAATCGCAATAGGACCCACCAATCTGGCAGAATAATTACAACCAATTACGGAAACCATGGCAAGGCAAAATAAAGACATAGCGAACCAAATTCAAATTCAGAATGCAGAAACTACGAGACAAATGCGTGAGATTAAAGAACAAAACAAAAAAATTCAGTTACACCAAAGTCATATTGAAGACGAGGCAAAAGAATCTCGAGAAGTGATTGGAAACTTAATAACAGGTCGCAATCAATTGAGAACAGACATTTACACGGTACAAGTGGACGTACAAACATTGCGTAGTGACATTCAGGATGAGATCAAAGCATTACGTAACAACACCCAGGGAGAAGTCAAGAAACTAGAGAAACAGATAAACGTAATTACTAGACAAGCAGCAGGTACAGCGCGTGAAATTGTTGAAAATAGTATGCTACACAAACGTATCACAAAAGCAGCGCTGAAAAGATATGATAATCGCATAGTCAAAATAGAAGCGCAAACGAAGCAACAATTTCAGAAATTGCGAACAGAGTTGTTGCAAACCATTGAAGAGCGTAGTGAACAAGATCGAACAAGCACTGAGTCTGCAACCACATCCGTATCTGTAACAGCACCGGAAAAACAAGTAATTAACGAAGATCTCATGCATTTTCGATTCCAATCACAGGCGGAAAATAACATACGTGAAATCAGACAGCCTGCACAGCAACAAACACGTTTCGAAATTATTGATGAACAAACGACACCACAAACATCTGCAGAACCAAAAATGTATGTATCAAGACAGTTTGGATTGTGCAATGAAGCAGCAAGGTTAGCCAGACAAGATACCGAACCAATACCTGACAATGGAAAGCCAGGTCGCGAAGAGTACAGCTACACGTTCACAGCCGATGGAAGAAAATTATTGCGTACCACGCAAGGGTACGATACTACGAAGGGGTAGGCGAAAGTTACAGTGGACAATATGCAATGGATCTACGACAACCGGAAAGAACGATGGGAGACATGATCAGAAACAAAAGTGGCGAAGAATCGCGAATTTCATATGGAACTATGACGAAGTACGACAACGATCATTTCCTCACAGTCAGAAAATTTCAACGGTTTTGAGAATGAAACTCATTACATCCATGAACTTTTATTGATCAATTCCGAGTAGGATTACCAGAACACTGGACGCTAGCACACAAATTAGACTTTATATGTGCACAATGTTAGGAACAGTCGCAGAAACCATGCAGAATGTTGCAGCGACATGCCGATCGTACGAAGATTTCAGAGAGAAGTTTCTCTCACGATACTGGTCCAGCGAAGCTCAGAACAGAGTGAAGTACGAATTATTACAGAACCCATATGTTAAAAATTCAGGAGAGAAGAGTCCCGTGAAATTTTTCGAAATAATGGTAAAGAAAAATCAATGCTTAGATTACCATACAGTGACGGAGAGTTGATTAAATTATGCGCGATGAAGCTACCATTGAAATACCAGCAATCATTAGTAGGTCGCGGAGGCAATGACGTCGAAGCATTTAAAGGTATTCTAAGGGAACTAGAGTTCATATTTTCGGAACATGACGCAAGAAAAAATGAAGCGCACGTGAAAACGAAAGCAAAAAGCAGTGGAATCCACAAGACACAGTACGAAGAAACAATGATTACAAACCACGTGATAAGTTCGCACCAAGAAACGACAATAGATTTCAACAAAGAACCGGTTATGGATTTAGAAGAGAATATGGCAATAACTATAATTCACCCAGGAACGCCAACAACTATTACAGGGGGAATAACGACAACCGGAACGGGTATTGGAGCGCCAATAGACCGACAAATTATCAACAAAGAAACCAATATCAACAAGCGGAGCAAGAAAAGAGAATACAGATAGAAGAGGTGGAGGTAAGACCACCAAACCCCGAAAAACGTTCGAATTGACAGCTAAGCGCCCATGCCAAAGGGAATGACGCACCGACCCAGGACAATTGCAGCACCTTGAACGGAGAAGTAAATACCTTAACACGAGAAGCGAAGAAGGAAGAAACAAATCCGCAGGGACCAGATGACAACGAAGACAGGAAAATAAAAATATCGTGTTGGGACGAAATTAATTGAGAGAATACTGACGAGGAAGATGAATTACCAGAGGCATGCACAACCAATGAAGGAGGAAAGGACGAAGTAATGAGTATTGCAGAGCTATTTGAGATAGAAACCAGGGAAAGCGAATTCAATGAGGATAATGCACAGTCGACAGAAGATGAAATTAAGTTACGAGTGGGCACACAACCCAACGTATATAATGAAGGAAGTTATGAAGCGATAATTAGAACACTTAGATGCGATTATGTGGAGGTAGCGACGAAGATGGAGAAGATAGACGGGGATGAGGAAAAAGTAGAGGATGTTGAAGAAAGCGTAAATGAAGGAAGAAGTAGAGAAGAGGAAATACAAATGAGAGAAGTAGCATTCGAAGCTTATCCTACAGAAAGTTAGAATTCACAAGGGAAATTCCTGGAAAGACTCATGTATAATTCAGTGGAGGATTCGTTGATGCAAGAACAAGAAGAACAGAACCAACCCTTTCAAATTCAACCTATTGTGAAGGCCATGGTAAAGCATATCCCAGTCAATATTGTAATTGATAGCGGAAATGAACTGACTGCGATCTCAGAAAATTTATTCATGCAGTGTAATTCCAATGAGGAATTGCCAGTTCTGAAAACACGTAAGATTTAGAGGTCCTATTAGAAATAATGCTGCGGAAGTTACGAGACAAACAAGGTTAACTCTTTCGTGTCAAGGTCAAAAGATCGAAGCCACTTCGCGATTATACCTAAACTAACTGTAGATTTGGTTATACGTGCAGATTTTTTAAATGAGAGACGAGAGATAATAGATATGGGGAAAGGTAGCGTAACATTCGGGAATGTCACACTTCTCTTTTAGCAAAAGCTAAAATTAGAAGAAATACCAGTTATAAACAAACAATTAAGAATGACGCGAGATAAAGAGGATGAAGAATTTGAATGGTGTGCACAAAAGAGGGAATCGCCCCAACTCATGTTAGAAGTCCATAAAGAAATCGACGAAAAATTGCAAGAAGTTCTAGTTATGTCGGAACACAGTAAAAGAGAATAAGAGGGTATTTTACGAGATAAATCAGAGTTATTTTTACCTAAGACTGGCAGTATTAAACACTTTCAGTACAAGTTTGAAGTAAAACAGCACAAACCATTTAGAGTGCCATCCTATACAATCCCATTAAGCTACAGGAATAAAGTATCCCAGGAGATATCTAAAATGTTAGATGATGATATTATTGAACCAGCTACCTCCACATATAACAGCCCGCTCCATATTGTACAAAAACGAGATGGGAGCATCAGGTTAGTGCTTGATTCCAGATAGATCAACACAATCATAATCACTGAGACAGATCGCCCAGAAAAACTAGAGGAATTGATACAAAACTTCCACGGTGCTAAGATATGTTCATCAATTGATTTACGGAGTAGTTTCTGGCAAACAGTATTGGCCCCAAAATGTAGAAAATTTACAGCATTTATCGTATTCGGTAGATGATACCAGTTTAAACGATTGCCATTTGGTTTAAACATAACATCAGCAGCGTTAATTAGGGGATTTAATACTATACTCAGTCTTGAAATTAAAAAAAAAAAAAATTACTTGTTATGTTGATGATGTGATTATAGCAGAACCATCTTGGGAACATCACAACGACACATTAAATCAGTTTTTACAGATCATGAAAGAGCATGGGGTCACAATAAATATAACAAAATCCAAATTTAGAAGGCGAGAGGTCAAATTTCTAGGACACACAATTTCAGAGAAAGGGGTAATGCCCAACCCAGAAAAACTAACGGAAAACAGAGAATTCTGTACTCCAAATAATAAGAAAAATCTCAGAGGATTTCTAGGTCTCACCGGATTCTATAAAAAATTTATTTGGATCGACTCTCTCGCAACACCACGCCTATGTGCATTGACTGGAAAATACACGCCATCGGTATGGGATCAACAAGCAAATGAAGAATTTTTAAAAGTGAAAAACGCACTAACAACAGCTCCGATTTTAGCACATCCTGATCTAACACAAAATTTTTATATGGCCACTGTTAGCGCGAAAACAGGTTTAGGAGTAATTTTATTCCAAGAATACGAACAGGCAGGGCTAAGATCATATATAATAATTTCTTTTGCCAGTCGGGTACTCACAAAAAGCGAGAAAAACTATTCAGTCACGGAGCTGGAAGCATTGGCCATTGTATGGGGCTTCCAACGTTTCCGATACTTCCTATTCGAAAGAAAAACAAAAGTCTACACTGACCACAAAGCATTAGAATTTCCATTATCCGCCAAACTAACTCATGGGAGGTTAGCCGGATGGATGTTAATACTACAAGAATTTGACTTCACTACTACACACGTACCAGGACCAGCGAATGTATTAGCAGATGCTTTTTCACGATGTCCACAGGGTGCATCCAATAACATAGGTTTGGAAGCAGCAGAAGACCAGTTTACAATGTACTATATGAAACAAGTACCTTTCGAAAACTACATTACGACAGCATTGAAAAACATAGGCAAAGAACAGGACAAGGATCCCGAAATACTAGGAATCAAACACAAGTCGAGAGGTAAGGATTTTCCTGACATTCGACACCACTATATCGTAAAAAACAATGTTTATTTTTTAGACGAAATGTTGCAACGAATGAATGGTTAATTTATATCCCAGATGAACTAATTAATAAGTACATACGGTATACACATCTAAGTAATGGCCACTTTGGACCAAAGAAATGTTTTTTAAAAATAAAACAAACAAGCCATTTTCTTAATATGGAAAGACGAATTAGAACAGTATTAGTCAAATGCAAAAAATGTATGAGGGCTAAACATGTCACTTTCCAAACCAAACCACCTATGGTTCCAATAATCCCTAAAAAATTAAAACAGATAGAAGCAACAGATTTGATGAGGCTCTCCCACGCACAAAAAATTGATAAATTTTCTTGTTTGTCGTTTTGGAACTTACTTCTAAATATGTTACCTTGACACCATTAAAACGGGCAACAGGTCTTACTATAAGTAAAGCATTTAGACAAGATTTTATCAGACAAGTAGGTCGAGTGGAACGAATAATTTCGGATAATGGCCCACAATACAAATCAGTGCAATGGCAGAACACGTTAAAACAACACTAAATAAAACCCATCTACACATCTAAGTACAAACCTAGCGCAAATGCAGCAGAACGATCTATGAAGGACATAGGCACTTTATGCCGATTATATGCAGGCAAAAGACACAACACTTGAGATATATACTTTAAAGATTTTTAAGAAGTAATAAATGAAATGCCACATAGCACTAAACTACTACCTCCAGTTACTGTACTTAAAAATATTGAACCCCAAACATAACCAGAGAAAGCTTTAGATTTCCTATTGTACCACGTAGACAGCACAAACAAGTCATAGCAACAGCACTCTCAAACATCAGAAAGGCAGCCATTAACAGAAAGAGGAGATAGAACAGCAATTAAAAGAACATTCTCAGTAGGCCAGAAAGTATTTGTAAAAACACACCATCTCTCCAGCAAACAGAAACACAAAATACATAAGATTTACGCTGCATACAAAGGACCTGTCATAATTAGTCGAATTGCTCATGATAATGCTGTGGAACTAATGAACCCAAAAACAGGCAAAACCTTAGGACTTCACCATGTGAGCCATATCAAAAAGTTTGAAGATTAATTTTATTACTGGTAAATAATCAGCACAATATTTAAAGTTTATGTAGCAGATAAGATCGTCAGGAGAAAGAAGAATGAAGAAAGAGGAAGGAGGGAAAGAGAAAGTAGTTTCAATAAAATAAAAAACAAAAATAACACCAATAGTAGCATAGATTAAGATGAAGGGATAAAGCATAGATAGTCTAACAGCATGAAATACTAAAATGCTATACACCACGACACTACACAAAAATAAAAAACTGATTTGAGGATTCTTATAGAAGTTAAGACTCAAAATATCTTAGATTTATTACATGGAAAGAGCGTCGAAATTTGTAAAGATTTTTAAGAAGACGTAAAACAACTCGTTATGAATAGGAAGGTAGGGCAGAGAGTGTGTTACTGTGAACAGTTCAGTGACCGGGTTGTTCTAATCAGAATCGACAGCAGACCAACACCGACAACGATAGTTCAGGTATACATGCTGATGTCGCAAGCCGAAGATGAACAGATAGAGAAAGTGTATGAGGATATTGAAAGGGTAATGAAGTATGTAAAGGGGGACGAAAATCTAATAGTCATGGGTGACTGGAATGCAGTTGTAGGGGAAGGAGTAGAAGAAAAAGTTACAGGAGAATATGGGCTTGGGACAAGGAATGAAAGAGGAGAAAGACTAATTGAGTTCTGTAACAAGTTTCAGCTAGTAATAGCGAATACCCTTTTCAAGGATCACAAGAGGAGGAGGTATACTTGGAAAAGGACGGGAGATACGGGAAGATTTCAATTAGATTTCGTCATGGTCAGACAGAGATTCCGAAATCAGATACTGGATTGTAAGGCGTACCCAGGAGCAGATATAGACTCAGATCACAATATAGTAGTGATGAAGAGTAGGCTGAAGTTCAAGACATTAGTCAGGAAGAATCAATACGCAAAGAAGTGGGATACGGAAGTACTAAGGAATGACGAGATACGTTTGAAGTTCTCTAACGCTATAGATGCAGCAGTAAGGAATAGCGCAGTAGGCAGTACAGTTGAAGAGGAATGGACATCTATAAAAAGGGCCATCACAGAAGTTGGGAAGGAAAACATAGGTACAAAAAAGGTAGCTGCGAAGAAACCATGGGTAACAGAAGAAATACTTCAGTTGATTGATGAAAGGAGGAAGTACAAACATGTTCCGGGAAAATCAGGAATACAGAAGTACAAGTCGCTGAGGAATGAAATAAATAGGAAGTGCAGGGAAGCTAAGACGAAATGGCTGCAGGAAAAATGTGAAGACATCGAAAAAGATATGATTGCCGGAAGGACAGACTCAGCATACAGGAAAGTCAAAACAACCTTCGGTGACATTAAAAGCAACGGTGGTAACTTTAAGAGTGCTACGGGAATTCCACTGTTAAATGCAGAGGAGAGAGCAGATAGGTGGAAAGAATACACTGAAAGCCTCTGTGAGGGTGAAGATTTGTCTGATGTGATAGAAGAAGAAACAGGAGTCGATATAGAAGAGATAGCGGATCCAGTATTAGAATTGGAATTTAAAAGAGCTTTGGAGGGCTTACGGTAAAATAAGGCAGAAGGGATAGATAACATTCCATCAAAATTTCTAAAATCATTGGGGAAAGTGGCAACAAAACAACTATTCACCTTGGTGTGTAGAATATATGAGTCTGGCGAAATACCATCTGTCTTGCGGAAAAGCATCATCCACACAATTCCGGAGATGGCAAGAGCTGACAAGTGCGAGAAATATCGCACAATCAGCTTAACAGCTCATGCATCGAAGCTGCTTACAAGAATAATATACAGAAGAATGGAAAAGAAAATTGAGAATGCACTAGGTGATGATCGGTTTGGCTTTAGGAAAAGTAAAGGGATGAGAGAGGCAATTCTGACGTTACGGCTAATAATGGAAGCAAGGCTAAAGAAAATTCAAGACACTTTCATAGGATTTGTCGACCTGGAAAAAGTGTTCGACAATATAAAATGGTGCAAGCTGTTCGAGATTCTGGAAATAGTAGGGGTAAGCTATGGGAAGAGAAGTGTTATATACAATATGTACAACAACCAAGAGGGAATAATAGGAGTGGACGATCGAGAACGAAGTGCTCGTAATAAGATGGGTGTTTGACAAGGCTGTAGCCTTTCGCCCCTACTCTTCAATCTGTACAACGAGGGAGCAATGATGCAAATAAAAGAAAGGTTCAGAAGTGGAATTAAAATACGAGGTGAAAGGATATCAATGATACGATTCGCTGATGACATTGCTATCCTGAGTGAAAGTGAAGAAGAATAAAATGATCTGCTGAACGGAATGAACAGTCTAATGAGTACAAAGTATGGTTTGAGAGTAAATCGGAGAAAGACGAAGGTAATGAGAAGTAGTAGAAATGAGAACAGCGAGAAACTTAACATTAGGATTGATGGTCACGAAGTCAAAGAAGTTAAGGAATTCTGCTACCTTGGCAGTAAAATAACCAATGACAGACGGAGCAAGGAGGACATCAAAAGCAGACTCGCTATGGCAAAAAAGGCATTTCTGGCCAAGATAAGTCAACTAATAACAAATACCGGCCTTAATTTGAGGAAGAAATTTCTGAGGATGTACATCTGGAGTACAGCATTGTATGGTAGTGAAACATGGACTGTGGGAAAACCGGAACAGAAGAGAATCGAAGCATTTGAGATGTGGTGCTATAGACGAATGTTGAAAATTTGGTGGACTGATAAGGTTAGGAATGAGGAGATTTTACGCACAATCGGAGAGGAAAGGAATACGTGGGAAACGCTGATAAGGAGAAGGGACTGGATGTAGGACATCTGCTAAGACATGAGGGAATGACTTCCATGGTACTAGAGGGAGCTGTAGAGGGCAAAAACTGTAGAGGAAGACAGAGATTGGAATACGTCATGCAAATAATTGAGGACGTAGGTTGCAAGTGCTACTCTGAGATGAAGAGGTTAGCACAGGAAAGGAATTTGTGGCAGGGCGCATCAAACCCGTCAGTAGACTGATGAGCAAAAAAAAACAATGTAGGTACTAGAATATGTTAGATGATTATAACTAAAACTGTTTGTAAGAACCATAGTAAAAACTCCGGCAAAGACCAGATGCAATGATCCACAAGTTGCAACGCGAGAAGTACCAAGAAAGAAAAGGACTTAATTAGCAAGACAATTCCTACAAGGCAGAAGCGTTGAGAGAAGGGAAAGGACAGCAAGACCAACAGAGGGCCCTTGTAGCTGAAGTGGGCAGTAAATCTGTCCACTAAGCGGAACCCTCCTGGGACAGAACATTTAACCACAGAGTGGCGGAACCCTGCTGGGACAGAACACGGAAGGTTAAGAGGGTCTTGCAACGCCCTGGCTCAGCGAAGTGAGCATAAAGCAGCCCGACAAGAAGACCGCTTGGGCAAGCCACCACTGACAAAAAAAAAAAATTTTAAAAATGTGTAGAAGTCACATTACTGCTATTAAACAGCACGCTGATGCACGAAACTGAATAAAACTTCCACAAACCAAAATGACACTTCCAAACAATTTATCAAACTGTTACTAAGAGGAGAACTTCAAAGCGACTAGTTATCATTAAATATTTCCATATCCTGCCCAGAAAAGAACCAAGAAGCAAGTAAGAAGCAGAGAAAAAGCAGGAAGATCAGTAGTTGAAGATTTGCAGGATTGAGACTAAGAAAGAAGATGAGTGAAGAATAGACGACATACCTTCCCAAATCCCTATCCTTTTGTAAACTAGTCGTCTGCGAAGTATTACAATGAAAAATGACCGCTTTCAGCGACACATAACGATGAGTTTCACGCATACAAAGCCAGTAACCATGAGATTCTGCACTCACAGCTCCATTCCATTATGGGACCTCCACAACAGCCAGCAACACACACTTGCAAAGTCAACAAGGAACGACGAACGAAGCTGTACATCAAATACTTGCCGATATCCATCTTGCTCAAGTCCATCACCTTGATTGAAAAACATTCACCAACCTCATGCTTAAACATTCATAGGATTGTGTGAATGTGTGAAATCAAATTACGTGATGTAGGAATTGTGCAAAAGAAACATGTGAAAAACTAAATAAGTTAAGCACACCAGACAGCTAATAAACTACAAAACAACAGTCACCGACTATGGACTTAAGTAAAAAATAGACAATCAATAAAAATAAGTCATTAGTTCTGAAATGGACAGTATATAAAGAACAAAAGTAAGGCATAATAAACACTAAAACTGTATGCCACTTATTTTCTCCTCATAAAAATAAAAGAATAACTATATTTTACTTATTTTCTCCTTATAAAAACAAAGAATAAAAAAATTATCTTGTAGGATGTTTTCCCTTTTTTTAACATTTGTACCATTTGTTAGGATAATATCTCAATACTTGTGTATCTACATTTCTTTGTCAAGGCAATTCTTGGAAATATTTCTTATTTGTTAGTGTAACAATGTTGAAATGAGTTTCTAGAAACGAAAACATTTTACTTGTACCTGATATTTAGAAAATGTTTTTGGAATAGATTTTACTTAATTACTACATTTATAAAAACAATATTTCTAAGAAAATCGATGTGAAAGACTCCTCACGTTCGATGACAAACTTCTTAAAAAACAAACTTCACACTTAAATAAAGAAAGAAAATAATTAAAAATTAATATTATTAATAATAATAATAATAATAATAATAACTGCATAAAAATATTCTTCTCTTGTCAATATAAACATATTTTTAAGAATAATGAAGAATATAAAAATATAAATTAGTAATACAAACTAGCATAGAACAGAATAACGTGGCTGAACAGTAGGCAACAAAATTTAGATAAAGAAATAATTTTTGACTGACTTAGACAACGATTCCATCGTTACCTAACTTCAGTGCAAAAATTAAGTTCGAAGGGTGGTGATATGTAAGGTGTCAAGCAAATCCAACACCTTCCATGAAAACCCTGACCTGATAAGCAAATCCAGTAGTATGTCACATAGCTCCGAATAATTCGTGACATTAAATTAACCAAAGTAATATGAGTAACGAGTGATCAAATGGAATTCCACAGACTAACACAAGAATGCCTAAATGCATGTCATACCATCCCACCATGAGACAGACGCAGATCTGAGAGGAGAAGCGAGAACAGAAGCCGAGAGCAGAACCGTGTTAAGCTAGAAGGCCCTACGACAAGGGACGGGCACCCACGTTGCCAGATAACCGCCAGGACCACCCCCCAGCCCATGTTAAAGCTAGAGCCCTCCAGAAGAACAGTATAGATCTTACGATAACACTAAAGGGGCCACACCAGCTGCAAGCTTTAGCGTGCGTTTTTTTCGCGTATCTGTAACATTGCAAACGTTAAAAGCATTGCCCCCCCAAGAAAAGTATAACGTTTCTTATTGGATGGACAGAATTGTTGTAGGCGGAGCTTAAGGTTAACATTAAGACCCAGATTGGTCAGATGAAAACACAGCCAGAGAAGTTAGGAGAGAGTTGCTTCCCATACGGCGAGCTGTATGGAGATACACCGGCCGCCACCCCCGACGAACACCGACAAGGTAATGAACGCACGCGACGCCGCATTTTTGAGCGCATAAGGCTTCACTCAGAACTGCAGAAGTCTCATCTGTTACATTGCCTTTTTACGCAATACTAGTGTCGATCGGCAATTGAAGCTCATGTTATTCACATTTGCTACGTTAAAATCTGAAACGCGATGATTTTTCTGTTATATAATTATTGAGAAGCCACATCAGCCACTGCAATTCTCGACAAGTTAAATAAGTAATTAAAGATAATTGAGGTTCACTGTAGACCATTTTGTTAGTTTTCTCTTTTATGAAACTTAACATAAATCTAGATTATAAATGTGATATGGCATAGGTCATCCTTCGATCCATTACAGAACGTGGAAACCCATTCAGGGAATATTCGTTCACATTTTTGTTGAATGCAGTTGGTTTTTATCATCCTGTATTAAAACATTTCCTTTTATCAATAGTGCAATTTATAAACAATGTTTTGTGAGTAGAATAAAATTTCCAGTGGTAAACTTAACTGCTTTGTCGACGTTATTTTACCAGCTAACTAAAAATAGGAAAGCCTTGAACCCCTTCCATTGAATTTAGTTAGTATTAAGATTCTTTTGCAGGGAGTGCAGTGGAGCTGACGCTGAAATCATTAAGTACTTGGTTATATCATTGTTAGTCTCACTGAACTCTTCTGAACTCTACATGTGATGTGTGGTCTGGCGTCTCCTTGCCAGCAACAGGTCCCAGGTTCAAACTAGTCAATTCCCTAAAAAACACGCTCAGAGTGTCATTGCACGAAAGTGGTAGGGAGACACGACATAGAACAACAGACACCACACAGAATGATAGAGAATGGCGACCCTACCAGGAAGGTAAAATACCATGACTGAAGGTCGACCACATGCCTAACTAGGTCAAAAAAGATCCTTTGTTGAAAAATTTTTGTAACAAAATTTTTTTTCCTGAAGTTATAAACAGTCGAAAACAGTAGCTGCAGCGATAGATAGTAAGAAAGTATTCAATATAACGTGAGACATTCTAGCAGAGACAATAGCATAATTAAGTTATGAATTTTAATATTGTTAAAATTAAGTTTTCTCTCCAATGCAAGCGCACAGGTGGCGGATACTTCGTCGACAAGTTGGTTCTGACCCAATAAGTAAGTGAATGGATTGTCAAGTCGCGTGTGCAAAAAGTTCATGAAATGCGTGAGACCGTATGAGCGCTTGTTGACGCGAAGTAGGGCACGTGAATTGCTTTTAAAACAGAAAATAAGGGATTCGGAAAGATTAGCAATGGCAGATCGAGACCTTGTCCAAATTGAGGTAGAGACCCAACATGAAGATGGACAGAGAATAGAGGACAGTACAACAGACGATGCAGTATCAAGAGAAATAGTACAGATAACGCATCATAACGAGGATAATGTACGTCAAGGCACAGAAAACATAGGTCAGCATGCGACAGAAGAGCAGGAAAGTAGACAGACAAGCTATGAGGATTCTAACTTGCGTCTTGAATACGTAGAACCCATAGTACAAGTAATCAGAGCTCCCTCACGACAGAGTACAAGGAATTCGAGCAGAAACGTGTCACCGCACAGTTCAATGCAATCGGTTGCAAACCAACACTTGGGCGAAAACACAGAGCGTAGGACGTCGGAAGAAAACGCAATAGGACCCACCAATCTGGCAGAATAATTACAACCAATTACGGAAACCATGGCAAGGCAAAATAAAGACATAGCGAACCAAATTCAAATTCAGAATGCAGAAACTACGAGACAAATGCGTGAGATTAAAGAACAAAACAAAAAAATTCAGTTACACCAAAGTCATATTGAAGACGAGGCAAAAGAATCTCGAGAAGTGATTGGAAACTTAATAACAGGTCGCAATCAATTGAGAACAGACATTTACACGGTACAAGTGGACGTACAAACATTGCGTAGTGACATTCAGGACGAGATCAAAGCATTACGTAACAAACACCCAGGGAGAAGTCAAGAAACTAGAGAAACAGATAAACGTAATTACTAGACAAGCAGCAGGTACAGCGCGTGAAATTGTTGAAAATAGTATGCTACACAAACGTATCACAAAAGCAGCGCTGAAAAGATATGATAATCGCATAGTCAAAATAGAAGCGCAAACGAAGCAACAATTTCAGAAATTGCGAACAGAGTTGTTGCAAACCATTGAAGAGCGTAGTGAACAAGATCGAACAAGCACTGAGTCTGCAACCACATCCGTATCTGTAACAGCACCGGAAAAACAAGTAATTAACGAAGATCTCATGCATTTTCGATTCCAATCACAGGCGGAAAATAACATACGTGAAATCAGACAGCCTGTACAGCAACAAACACGTTTCGAAATTATTGATGAACAAACGACACCACAAACATCTGCAGAACCAAAAATGTATGTATCAAGACAGTTTGGATCGTGCAATGAAGCAGCAAGGTTAGCCAGACAAGATACCGAACCAATACCTGACAATGGAAAGCCAGGTCGCGAAGAGTACAGCTACACGTTCACAGCCGATGGAAGAAAATTATTGCGTACCACGCAAGGGTACGATACTACGCAGGGGTAGGCGAAAGTTACAGTGGACAATATCCAATGGATCTACGACAACCGGAAAGAACGATGGGAGAAATGATCAGAAATAAAAGTGGTGAAGAATCGCGAATTTCATATGGAACTATGACGAAGTACGACAACGATCATTTCCTCACAGTCAGAAAATTTCAACACTTTTGAGAATGAAACTCATTACATCCACGAACTTTTATTGATCAATTCCGAGTAGGATTACCAGAACACTGGACGCTAGCACACAAATTAGACTTTATATGTGCACAATGTTAGGAACAGTCGCAGAAACCATGCAGAATGTTGCAGCGACATGCCGATCGTACGAAGATTTCAGAGAGAAGTTTCTCTCACGATATTGGTCCAGCGAAGCTCAGAACAGAGTGAAGTACGAATTATTACAGAACCCATATTTTAAAAATTCAGGAGAGAAGAGTCCCGTGAAATTTTTCGAAATAATGGTAAAGAAAAATCAATGCTTAGATTACCATACAGAGACGGAGAGTTGATTAAATTATGCGCGATGAAGCTACCATTGAAATACCAGCAATCATTAGTAGGTCGCGGAGGCAATGACGTCGAAGCATTTAAAGGTATTCTAAGGGAACTAGAGTTCATATTTTCGGAACATGACGCAAGAAAAAATGAAGCGCACGTGAAAACGAAAGCAAAAAGCAGTGGAATCCACAAGACACAGTACGAAGAAACAATGATTACAAACCACGTGATAAGTTCGCACCAAGAAACGACAATAGATTTCAACAAAGAACCGGTTATGGATTTAGAAGAGAATATGGCAATAACTATAATTCACCCAGGAACACCAACAACTATTACAGGGGGAATAACGACAACCGGAACGGGTATTGGAGCGCCAATAGACCGACAAATTATCAACAAAGAAACCAATATCAACAAGCGGAGCAAGAAAAGAGAATACAGATAGAAGAGGTGGAGGTAAGACCACCAAACCCCGAAAAACGTTCGAATTGACAGCTAAGCGCCCATGCCAAAGGGAATGACGCACCGACCCAGGACAATTGCAGCACCTTGAACGGAGAAGTAAATACCTTAACACGAGAAGAGAAGAAGGAAGAAACAAATCCGCAGGGACCAGATGAAAACGAAGACAGGAAAATAACAATATCGTGTTGGGACGAAATTAATTGAGAGAATACTGACGAGGAAGATGAATTACCAGAGGCATGCACAACCAATGAAGGAGGAAAGGACGAAGTAATGAGTATTGCAGAGCTATTTGAGATGGAAACCAGGGAAAGCGAATTCAATGAGGATAATGCACAGTCGACAGAAGATGAAATTAAGTTACGAGTGGGCACACAACCCAACGTATATAATGAAGGAAGTTATGAAGCGATAATTAGAACACTTAGATGCGATTATGTGGAGGTAGCGACGAAGATGGAGAAGATAGACGAGGATGAGGAAAAAGTAGAGGATGTTGAAGAAAGCGTAAATGAAGGAAGAAGTAGAGAAGAGGAAATACAAATGAGAGAAGTAGCATTCGAAGCTTATCCTACAGAAAGTTAGAATTCACAAGGGAAATTCCTGGAAAGACTCATGTATAATTCAGTGGAGGATTCGTTGATGCAAGAACAAGAAGAACAGAACCAACCCTTTCAAATTCAACCTATTGTGAAGGCCATGGTAAAGCATATCCCAGTCAATATTGTAATTGATAGCGGAAATGAACTGACTGCGATCTCAGAAAATTTATTCATGCAGTGTAATTCCAATGAGGAATTGCCAGTTCTGAAAACACGTAAGATTTAGAGGTCCTATTAGAAATAATGCTGCGGAAGTTACGAGACAAACAAGGTTAACTCTTTCGTGTCAAGGTCAAAAGATCGAAGCCACTTCGCGATTATACCTAAACTAACTGTAGATTTGGTTATACGTGCAGATTTTTTAAATGAGAGACGAGAGATAATAGATATGGGGAAAGGTAGCGTAACATTCGGGAATGTCACACTTCTCTTTTAGCAAAAGCTAAAATTAGAAGAAATACCAGTTATAAACAAACAATTAAGAATGACGCGAGATAAAGAGGATGAAGAATTTGAATGGTGTGCACAAATGAGGGAATCGCCTCAACTCATGTTAGAAGTCCATAAAGAAAATGACGAAAAATTGCAAGAAGTTCTAGTTATGTCGGAACACAGTAAAAGAGAATTAGAGGGTATTTTACGAGATAAATCAGAGTTATTTTTACCTAAGACTGGCAGTATTAAACACTTTCAGTACAAGTTTGAAGTAAAACAGCACAAACCATTTAGAGTGCCATCCTATACAATCCCATTAAGCTACAGGAATAAAGTATCCCAGGAGATATCTAAAATGTTAGATGATGATATTATTGAACCAGCTACCTCCACATATAACAGCCCGCTCCATATTGTACAAAAACGAGATGGGAGCATCAGGTTAGTGCTTGATTCCAGATGGATCAACACAATCATAATCACTGAGACAGATCGCCCAGAAAAACTAGAGGAATTGATACAAAACTTCCACGGTGCTAAGATATGTTCATCAATTGATTTACGGAGTAGTTTCTGGCAAACAGTATTGGCCCCAAAATGTAGAAAATTTACAGCATTTATCGTATTCGGTAGATGATACCAGTTTAAACGATTGCCATTTGGTTTAAACATAACATCAGCAGCGTTAATTAGGGGATTTAATACTATACTCAGTCTTGAAATTAAAAAAAAAAATTACTTGTTATGTTGATGATGTGATTATAGCAGAACCTTCTTGGGAACATCACAACGACACATTAAATCAGTTTTTACAGATCATGAAAGAGCATGGGGTCACAATAAATATAACAAAATCCAAATTTAGAAGGCGAGAGGTCAAATTTCTAGGACACACAATTTCAGAGAAAGGGGTAATGCCCAACCCAGAAAAACTAACGGAAAACAGAGAATTCTGTACTCCAAATAATAAGAAAAATCTCAGAGGATTTCTAGGTCTCACCGGATTCTATAAAAAATTTATTTGGATCGACTCTCTCGCAACACCACGCCTATGTGCATTGACTGGAAAATACACGCCATCGGTATGGGATCAACAAGCAAATGAAGAATTTTTAAAAGTGAAAAACGCACTAACAACAGCACCGATTTTAGCACATCCTGATCTAACACAAAATTTTTATATGGCCACTGTTAGCGCGAAAACAGGTTTAGGAGTAATTTTATTCCAAGAATACGAACAGGCAGGGCTAAGATCATATATAATAATTTCTTTTGCCAGTCGGGTACTCACAAAAAGCGAGAAAAACTATTCAGTCACGGAGCTGGAAGCATTGGCCATTGTATGGGGCTTCCAACGTTTCCGATACTTCCTATTCGAAAGAAAAACAAAAGTCTACACTGACCACAAAGCATTAGAATTTCCATTATCCACCAAACTAACTCATGGGAGGTTAGCCAGATGGATGTTAATACTACAAGAATTTGACTTCACTATTACACACGTACCAGGACCAGCGAATGTATTAGCAGTTGCTTTTTCACGATGTCCACAGGGTGCATCCAATAACATAGGTTTGGAAGCAGCAGAAGACCAGTTTACAATGTACTATATGAAACAAGTACCTTTCGAAAACTACATTACGACAGCATTGAAAAACATAGGCAAAGAACAGGACAAGGATCCCGAAATACTAGGAATCAAACACAAGTCGAGAGGTAAGGATTTTCCTGACATTCGACACCACTATATCGTAAAAAACAATGTTTATTTTTTAGACGAAATGTTGCAACGAATGAATGGTAAATTTATATCCCAGATGAACTAATTAATAAGTACATACGGTATACACATCTAAGTAATGGCCACTTTGGACCAAAGAAATGTTTTTTAAAAATAAAACAAACAAGCTATTTTCTTAATATGGAAAGACGAATTAGAACAGTATTAGTCAAATGCAAAAAATGTATGAGGGCTAAACATGTCACTTTCCAAACCAAACCACCTATGTTTCCAATAATCCCTAAAAAATTAAAACAGATAGAAGCAACAGATTTAATGAGGCCCTCCCACGCACAAAAAATTGATAAATTTTCTTGTTTGTCGTTTTGGAACTTACTTCTAAATATGTTACCTTGACACCATTAAAATGGGCAACAGGTCTTACTATAAGTAAAGCATTTAGAAAAGATTTTCTCAGACAAGTAGGTCGAGTGGAACGAATAATTTCGGATAATGGCCCACAATACAAATTAGTGCAATGGCAGAACACGTTAAAACAACACTAAATAAAACCCATCTACACATCTAAGTACAAACCTAGCGCAAATGCAGCAGAACGATCTATGAAGGACATAGGCACTTTATGCCGATTATATGCAGGCAAAAGACACAACACTTGAGATATATACCTTAAAGATTTTTAAGAAGTAATAAATGAAATGCCACATAGCACTAAACTACTACCTCCAGTTACTGTACTTAAAAATATTGAACCCCAAACATAACCAGAGAAAGCTTTAGATTTCCTATTGTACCACGTAGACAGCACAAACAAGTCATAGCAACAGCACTCTCAAACATCAGAAAGGCAGCCATTAACAGAAAGAGGAGATAGAACAGCAATTAAAAGAACATTCTCAGTAGGCCAGAAAGTATTTGTAAAAACACACCATCTCTCCAGCAAACAGAAACACAAAATACATAAGATTTACGCTGCATACAAAGGACCTGTCATAATTAGTCGAATTGCTCATGATAATGCTGTGGAACTAATGAACCCAAAAACAGGCAAAACCTTAGGACTTCACCATGTGAGCCATATCAAAAAGTTTGAAGATTAATTTTATTACTGGTAAATAATCAGCACAATATTTAAAGTTTATGTAGCAGATAAGATCGTCAGGAGAAAGAAGAATGAAGAAAGAGGAAGGAGGGAAAGAGAAAGTAGTTTCAATAAAATAAAAAACAAAAATAACACCAATAGTAGCATAGATTAAGGTGAAGGGATAAAGCATAGATAGTCTAACAGCATGAAATACTAAAATGCTATACACCACGACACTACACAAAAATAAAAAACTGATTTGAGGATTCTTATAGAAGTTAAGACTCAAAATATCTTAGATTTATTACATGGAAAGAGCGTCGAAATTTGTAAAGATTTTTAACAAGACGTAAAACAACTCGTTATGAATAGGAAGGTAGGGCAGAGAGTGTGTTACTGTGAACAGTTCAGTGACCAGGTTGTTCTAATCAGAATCGACAGCAGACCAACACCGACAACGATAGTTCAGGTATACATGCTGATGTCGCAAGCCGAAGATGAACAGATAGAGAAAGTGTATGAGGATATTGAAAGGGTAATGAAGTATGTAAAGGGGGACGAAAATCTAATAGTCATGGGTGACTGGAATGCAGTTGTAGGGGAAGGAGTAGAAGAAAAAGTTACAGGAGAATATGGGCTTGGGACAAGGAATGAAAGAGGAGAAAGGCTAATTGAGTTCTGTAACAAGTTTCAGCTAGTAATAGCGAATACCCTGTTCAAGGATCACAAGAGGAGGAGGTATACTTGGAAAAGGCTGGGAGATACGGGAAGATTTCAATTAGATTACGTCATGGTCAGACAGAGATTCCGAAATCAGATACTGGATTGTAAGGCGTACCCAGGAGCAGATATAGACTCAGATCACAATATAGTAGTGATGAAGAGTAGGCTGAAGTTCAAGACATTAGTCAGGAAGAATCAATACGCAAAGAAGTGGGATACGGAAGTACTAAGGAATGACGAGATACGTTTGAAGTTCTCTAACGCTATAGATGCAGCAGTAAGGAATAGTGCAGTAGGCAGTACAGTTGAAGAGGAATGGACATCTCTAAAAAGGGCCATCACAGAAGTTGGGAAGGAAAACATAGGTACAAAGAAGGTAGCTGCGAAGAAACCATGGGTAACAGAAGAAATACTTCAGTTGATTGATGAAAGGAGGAAGTACAAACATGTTCCGGGAAAATCAGGAATACAGAAGTACAAGTCGCTGAGGAATGAAATAAATAGGAAGTGCAGGGAAGCTAAGACGAAATGGCTGCAGGAAAAATGTGAAGACATCGAAAAAGATATGATTGCCGGAAGGACAGACTCAGCATACAGGAAAGTCAAAACAACCTTCGGTGACATTAAAAGCAACGGTGGTAACTTTAAGAGTGCTACGGGAATTCCACTGTTAAATGCAGAGGAGAGAGCAGATAGGTGGAAAGAATACACTGAAAGCCTCTGTGAGGGTGAAGATTTGTCTGATGTGATAGAAGAAGAAACAGGAGTCGATATAGAAGAGATAGGGGATCCAGTATTAGAATTGGAATTTAAAAGAGCTTTGGAGGACTTATGGTAAAATAAGGCAGAAGGGATAGATAACATTCCATCAAAATTTCTAAAATCATTGGGGGAAGTGGCAACAAAACAACTATTCACCTTGGTGTGTAGAATATATGAGTCTGGCGAAATACCATCTGTCTTGCGGAAAAGCATCATCCACACAATTCCGGAGACGGCAACAGCTGACAAGTGCGAGAAATATCGCACAATCAGCTTAACAGCTCATGCATCGAAGCTGCTTACAAGAATAATATACAGAAGAATGGAAAAGAAAATTGAGAATGCACTAGGTGATGATCGGTTTGGCTTTAGGAAAAGTAAAGGGATGAGAGAGGCAATTCTGACGTTACGGCTAATAATGGAAGCAAGGCTAAAGAAAATTCAAGATACTTTCATAGGATTTGTTGACCTGGAAAAAGTGTTCGACAATATAAAATAGTGCAAGCTGTTCGAGATTCTGGAAATAGTACGGGTAAGCTATAGGGAGAGATGGGTTATATACAATATGTGCAACAACCAAGAGGGAATAATAGGAGTGGACGATCGAGAACGAAGTGCTCGTATTAAGATGGGTGTTTGACAAGGCTGTAGCCTTTCGCCCCTACTCTTCAATCTGTACAACGAGGGAGCAATGATGCAAATAAAAGAAAGGTTCAGGAGTGGAATTAAAATACGAGGTGAAAGGATATCAATGATACGATTCGCTGATGACATTGCTATCCTGAGTGAAAGTGAAGAAGAATAAAATGATCTGCTGAACGGAATGAACAGTCTAATGAGTACAAAGTATGGTTTGAGAGTAAATCGCAGAAAGTCGAAGGTAATGAGAAGTAGTAGAAATGAGAACAGCGAGAAACTTAACATTAGGATTGATGGTCACGAAGTCAAAGAAGTTAAGGAATTCTGCTACCTTGGCAGTAAAATAACCAATGACAGACAGAGCAAGGAGGACATCAAAAGCAGACTCGCTATGGCAAAAAAGGCATTTCTGGCCAAGATAAGTCAACTAATAACAAATACCGGCCTTAATTTGAGGAAGAAATTTCTGAGGATGTACATCTGGAGTACAGCATTGTATGGTAGTGAAAGATGGACTGTGGGAAAACCGAAACAGAAGAGAATCGAAGCATTTGAGATGTGGTGCTATAGATGAATGTTGAAAATTCGGTGGACTGATAAGGTTAGGAATGAGGAGGTTTTACGCACAATCGGAGAGGAAAGGAATACGTGGGAAATGCTGATAAGGAGAAGGGACTGGATGTAGGACATCTGCTAAGACATGAGGGAATGACTTCCATGGTACTAGAGGGAGCTGTAGAGGGCAAAAACTGTAGAGGAAGACAGAGATTGGAATACGTCATGCAAATAATTGAGGACGTAGGTTGCAAGTGCTACTCTGAGATGAAGAGGTTAGCACAGGAAAGGAATTTGTAGCAGGGCGCATCAAACCCGTCAGTAGACTGATGAGCAAAAAAAAAACAATGAAGGTACTAGAATATGTTAGATGATTATAACTAAAACTGTTTGTAAGAACCATAGTAAAAACTCCTGCAAAGACCAGATGCAATGACCCACAAGCTGCAACGCGAGAAGTATCAAGAAAGAAAAGGACGTAATTAGCAAGACAATTCCTACAAGGCAGAAGCATCGAGAGAAGGGAAAGGACAGCAAGACCAACAGAGGGCCCTTGTAGCTGAAGTGGGCAGTAAATCTGTCCACTAAGCGGAACCCTCCTGGGACAGAACATTTAACCACAGAGTGGCGGAACCCTGCTGGGACAGAACACGGAAGGTTAAGAGGGTCTTGCAACGCCCTGGCTCAGCAAAGTGAGCAAAAAGCAGCCCGACAAGAAGACCGCTTGTGCAAGCCACCACTGACAAAAAAAAAAAAAATTTAAAAAATGTGTAGAAGTCACATTACTGCTATTAAACAGCACGCTGATGCACGAAACTGAATAAAACTTCCACAAAGCAAAAATGACACTTCCAAACAATTTATCAAACTGTTACTAAGAGGAGAACTTCAAAGCGACTAGTTATCATTAAATATTTCCATATCCTGCCCAGAAAAGAACCAAGAAGCAAGTAAGAAGCAGGAAGATCAGTAGTTGAAGATTTGCAGGATTGAGACTAAGAAAGAAGATGAGTGAAGAATAGACGACATACCTTCCCAAATCCCTATCCTTTTGTAAACTAGTCGTCTGCGAAGTATTACAATGAAAAATGACCGCTTTCAGCGACACATAACGATGAGTTTCACGCATACAAAGCCAGTAACCATGAGATTCTGCACTCACAGCTCCATTCCATTATGGGACCTCCACAACAGCAAGACACACTTGCAAAGTCAACAAGGAATGACGAACGAAGCTGTACATCAAATACTTGCCGATATCCATCTCGCTCAAGTCCATCACCTTGATTGAAAAACATTCACCAACCTCATGCTTAAACATTCATAGGATTGTGTGAATGTGTGAAATCAAATTACGTGATGTAGGAATTGTGCAAAAGAAACATGTGAAAAACTAAATAAGTTAAGCACACCAGACAGCTAATAAACTACAAAATAACAGTCACTGACTATGGACTTAAGTAAAAAATAGACTATCAATAAAAATAAGTCATTAGTTCTGAAATGGACAGTATATAAAGAACAAAAGTAAGGCATAATAAACACTAAAACTGTATGCCACTTATTTTCTCCTCATAAAAATAAAAGAATAACTATATTTTACTTATTTTCTCCTTATAAAAACAAAGAATAAAAAAATTATCTTGTAGGATGTTTTCCCTTTTTTTAACATTTGTACCATTTGTTAGGATAATATCTCAATACTTGTGTATCTACATTTCTTTGTCAAGGCAATTCTTGGAAATATTTCTTATTTGTTAGTGTAACAATGTTGAAATGAGTTTCTAGAAACGAAAACATTTTACTTGTACCTGATATTTAGAAAATGTTTTTGGAATAGATTTTACTTAATTACTACATTTATAAAAACAATATTTCTAAGAAAATCGATGTGAAAGACTCCTCACGTTCGATGACAAACTTCTTAAAAAACAAACTTCACACATAAATAAAGAAAGAAAATAATTAAAAATTAATATTATTATTAATAATAATAATAATAATAATAATAATAATAACTGCATAAAAATATTCTTCTCTTGTCAATATAAACATATTTTTAAGAATAATGAAGAATATAAAAATATAAATTAGTAATACAAACTAGCATAGAACAGAATAACGTGGCTGAACAGTAGGCAGCAAAATTTAGATAAAGGAATAATTTTTGACTGACTTAGACGACGATTCCATCGTTACCTAACTTCAGTGCAAAAATTAAGTTCGAAGGGTGGTGATATGTAAGGTGTCAAACAAATCCAACACCTTCCATGAAAACCCTGACCTGATAAGCAAATCCAGTAGTATGTCACATAGCTCCGAATAATTCGTGACATTAAATTAACCAAAGTAATACGAGTAACGAGTGATCAAATGGAATTCCACAGACTAACACAAGAATGCCTAAATGCATGTCATACCATCCCACCATGAGACAGACGCAGATCTGAGAGGAGAAACGAGAACAGAAGCCGAGAGCAGAAGCGTGTTAAGCTAGAAGGCCCTACGACAAGGGACGGGCACCCACGTCGCCAGATAACCGCCAGGACCACCCCCCAGCCCATGTTAAAGCTAGAGCCCTCCAGAAGAACAGTATAGATCTTACGATAACATTAAAGGGGCCACACCAGCTGCAAGCTTTAGCGTGCGTTTTTTTCGCGTATCTGTAACATTGCAAACGTTAAAAGCATTGCCCCACCACGAAAAGTATAACGTTTCTTATTGGATGGACAGAATTGTTGTAGGCGGAGCTTAAGGTTAACATTGAGACCCAGATTGGTCAGATGAAAACACAGCCAGAGAAGTTAGGAGAGAGTTGCTTCCCATACGGCGAGCTGTATGGAGCTACACCGGCCGCCACCCCCGACGAACACCGACAAGGTAATGAACGCACGCGACGCCGCATTTTTGAGCGCATAAGGCTTCACTCAGAACTGCAGAAGTCTCATCTGTTACATCCCCTTTTTACGCAATACTAGTGTCGATCGGCAATTGAAGCTCATGTTATTCACATTTGCTACGTTAAAATCTGAAACGCGATGATTTTTCTGTTATATAATTATTGAGAAGCCACATCAGCCACTGTAATTTACGACAAGTTAAATAACTAATAAAGATAATTGAGGTTCACTGCAGACCATTTTGTTAGTTTTCTCTTTTATGAAACTTAACATAAATCTAGATTATAGATGTGATATGGCATAGGTCATCCTTCGATCCATTACAGAACTTCGAAACCCATTCAGGGCATATTCGTTCAAATTTTTGTTGAATGCAGTTGGTTTTTATCATCCTGTATTAAAACATTTCCTTTTATCAATAGTGCAATTTATAAACAATGTTTTGTGAGTAGAATAAAATTTCCAGTGGTAAACTTAACTGCTTTGTCGACGTTATTTTACCAGGTAACTAAAAATAGGAAAGCCTTGAACCTCTTCCACTAAATTTAGTTAGTATTAAGATTCTTTTACAGGGAGTGCAGTGGAGCTGACGCTGAAATCATTAAGTACTTGGTTATATCATTGCTAATCTCACTGAATTCTTCTGAACTCTACATGTCATGTGTGGTCTGGCGTCTCCTTACCAGCAACACGTCCCAGATTCAAACTAGTCAAGTTCCTAAAAAAACACGCTCAGAGTGTCGTTGCGCAAAAGTGGCAGGGAGACATGACATAGAACAACAGACACCACGCAGAATGTTAGATACTGTGATCAAAATGCCCAAAGGGGCGGGTGCTGTGTATGCTACTCGGTATCCTGGTTGACATCATCCACGTGTCCGGACCGATCGCCGGATAGTTACGTTATTTACGGAAACAGGAAGTATTCAGCCACATGTGCAACGTCAACCACGACCTGAACAAATGATGATACCCAAGTAGCTGTTTTAGCTGTTGTCGCGGCCAATCCTCACGTCAGTAGCAGACAAATTGCGCGAGAATCGGGAATCTCAAATACGTCGGTGTTGTGAATGGTACATCAACATCGATTGGACCCGTACGATATTTCTGTGCACCAGCAATTGAAAGGCGACGATTTTGAAATTCGTGTACAGTTCTGCTACTGGGCGCAAGAGAAATTACGGGATAATGACAGATGTTTTGCACGCGTTCTATTTAGCGACGATGCGTCATTCATCAACTGCGGTAACGTAAACCGGCATAATGTGCACTATTGGGCAACGGAAAATCCACGACGGCTGCGACAAGTGGAACATCAGCGACCTTGGCGGGTTAATGTATGGTGCGGCATTATAGGAGGAAGGATAATTGGCCCCCATTTTATCGATGGCAACCTAAATGGTGCAATGTATGCTGATTTCCTACGTAATTTTCTACCGATGTTACTACGAGATTTTTCACTGCATGACAGATGGCGATGTACTTCCAACATGATGGATGTCCGGCACATAGCTCGCGTGCTGTTGAAGCGATATTAAATTGCATATTTCGTGACAGGTGGATTGGCCGTCGAAGCACCATACCACGGCCCGCACGTTCACCGGATCTGACATTCCCGGATTTCTCTCTATGAGGAAATTGAAGGATATTTGCCATCGTGATCCATCGACAACGCCTGACAACATGCGTCAGCACATTGTCAATGCATCTGCGAACATTACGAAAGTCGAACTACTCGCTGTTGAGAGGAATGTCGTTACACGTATTGCCAAATGCATTGATATTGACGGACATGATTGCATTTATTGCATTAATGTAGTAACAGCATGCGTTCTCAGAAATGTTAAGTTCACAAAGGTACATGTATCACATTGGAACAACCATAATAATATGTTCAAACGTACCTAAGTTCTATATCTTAATTCAAAAAACCTACCTGTTACTAACTATACGTCTAAAATTGTGAGCCATCTACCACAAAGCGAAAAAAGTCGTCCAACTAAAACATTTGTGTCTCTTCACGTACTACACAAATATGTAATAAAAAATGGCGTTGCCATTTTAAAAAACGCTGTTGATATGCGATTGACCTATGGCAGCGCCATCTGGCGGGCCAAGCATAACGCCATCTGGTTTTCCCCTTCAAGATAGTTAAGTTTAGTTCTTTGTAGTTTTTTCGTTTGACGCTTGTTTCGTGAGATATTTGGCCTGGTCACGATCAATGAACCACCCTGTATATGTCTACATTTGTTGAAGAAGGATAAAATACTGAATATGAGGTAGTTTACAACGTATCATAGGTGCAAACACAAGCACTACACAGTTACGCAATATAACAACAGGAGACATTAGTCCAACCTCTCACATAGTAAATAATATTGGCTGTTGTAGAGTGTTGTATACATAGTTCGCGTAGTCAGCGCGTACACAACTTTCCCACTAGAGCGCGCCCCGCTAAGCACAACAGCGCAGGCGCAGCGCTCGTCTGTCTCCGCATTACGAGATGGCGCTGTCATAGAGACGGACCAAATTCTGCTGCCGCCGATACGCGTATTAATATTTAACGCAGCCAATGAGATTTCTACTAACGTAGAACCTTTTCTCCTCGCGGATCACACTCGCGCAGTGACACCTGAACGCGCGAGGTATTATAACGAGTGTACAGACCTCCGATTAGTCAGTCTACATTAGTCTGCATTTGCCTGTACCAGTCTATAGTCAAGTTTCAGTCTGCGCCTAATAAGATTATCATATTCCTGTACATAGCCATGAAGAGAGATGTATAGACACTTTGTCAGGTATCAGAGATATGTGAGAATAAGATTAATGTACCAAGACCAAAGGAACTTCAGATTGTCAATTGTAAACAGTATCCAGAATCAAGTTACGTAATGTCTAAGATTTTTATTATTTTAATAAATGTATGTGAAAATTAATCAAGTTCTGTTTAAAGTTGGTCACAGTCAATCTGCTACTCTAAGCGTGCAAGTGGCATTTCTATCGTCTGACCTAAGGTCAGAAGATAAACACGCCACGATAAGACCACGAGACATATTGCTGACACTCGCCTACTTCGTTAGAGTGACAAGTCAAATAATCTGATGGTGTGTGTACCGAAGGTCTTACAGTACGCACACCACATAGAGCACACAGGAGTGTAACATAAACTAAAGCCGATGCTTACATGGTTGAACTGCAAGAAAATGTGTCGTCAGAGACGTGTGATACACTCTATTGAGGCACCGGTGAATAATTAAAAAACAGTGAGGCTATATAGTCTGGCAATCAACTAAACTCATACATATCGTAGAAATACATTAAAACCGTCCCTGGGCTTACCGAATAACCGTATGAAAAAAAAAGCAGCATAAAACATGAACAAATAAGTAAAATAAAGGGATGAAAATAGTACAATAAAACATCGTGTGCCCTCTCTGAGCTTTTTTGCTTACTTTTTTCTTGTATCAAAACAGTAAGCGTAAAATGAGCTTTTGAAGCATTTTCATGTCAGACTCCAATAAGGAAATAAAACTTCCGAGAAAAACCATTACGTCGTCTCCTGCGAGAAGGAACTGCTTGGACTCTAAAGTGACAGCTTAGAGCCAATGTCTGTAGCATCTTAAGACCTCTGAAGTGTAGCCGGCAGCAAAGGATTAACTCGGGCTGCCGCAGCGTTGAAACTAAGTCCCTGTCGTTGATGAAAATAAGAGTGCAAAATAAACGGGTTGATAGGAATATTCGAGCTTGATAGTTCCGCTAATTAACTTAGCTTGACGAAGTCGGCCCTTGCTGGGCTTTCATTACTTTATAATCCAGTGTAATAACAATTTTTTTTCTCCTTAAGAAATTAATTTTGAATATTAACATCATTCCTTAAGATCCTGTTATAGTGTTTACCCAAGCTACAAAAAATGAAATACGTGTGAGTGGTTGCAGTGAGCGATTACTATATAGCCTCGTACGTTAGTCCATAATAATAAACTGCGGTGCTGCTCATTAAGGACAGACTCCCCGTCTTATTTTCGAAGGTGTCAGGCACATCACTTTTTCATGACCACCAAAGCGTCTCAACTGTTTTTAATGTAGATTGGTGGTAGGGGGATCCCATATTCCTTCCATAACAATTTTGCATTACCTCATTCCCATTTTTCCTTTTTTTCTTTTTCGATAAGCAACAATTCCTCTTCGAAATCTTGTCTCAGTTCCATTTACGTCACTTTTTTATGCCACCTTGTTCACACGATAGCTCAGGAGCTGAGAGAATGGAGGTGAATTTCGAGACGTTTCGGTAAATGTGCTTCTGGTTGTGATACCGCTTCTTGCTAATTGTAGGCAATGGTTTTCCGTCATAGGAAAGAGAATGTGCAGTCATTGTGGATACACTTATCACATTATTACAATCATTGTGGATACACGTAGCACATTATTAAAAGCTGTCTGGTTCTAAAACTTTTCAGTTTGATGTCCCTGTGGCATTCCACATGCTAGTGCCCGACCTCCTTAGCACAGACAACGCTCAGTTCGCTAAATCGTCACTCGTTGATCTCCCTTCCTTCGCCGGCCGGTGTGGCCGAGCGGTTCAAGGCGCTTCAGTCTGAAACCGCGCGACCGCTACGGTCGCAGGTTCGAATCCTGCCTCGGGCATGGATGTGTGTGATGTCCTTAGGTTAGTTAGGTTTAAGTAATTCT
This sequence comes from Schistocerca serialis cubense, assembly GCF_023864345.2. Taxonomy (NCBI): domain Eukaryota; kingdom Metazoa; phylum Arthropoda; class Insecta; order Orthoptera; family Acrididae; genus Schistocerca; species Schistocerca serialis. Next base: position 582,544,036 of record NC_064643.1, read on the forward strand.
AAGTTCTAGGGGACTGATGACCTCAGATGTTAAGTCCCATAGTGCTCAGAGCCATTTGAACCATTTTTTTCTCTTCCTTCTACGTTGCTTGGAATCGGAAGCCTTTCTAGACATCTGTTTCGATTTACGGCACTTCCTGTTTAGCTATTTCATCTTTGTCTCACATCATCTCATATGTGAAAATATTAGGGAATCGATTCACTTATTTGGTGTCCAGGGCATACTTACTGTTTGACATCTTTCATATTTGTCTGGGAAGGAAAACATTTGAATGGTTCGTGATATTTTTTTGAATCTCGTTAATACACGTCTATACTAAAATAGAGGTAGGGATGCGTAAAATACATCTATATATGGAAATATCGATGTATATCCAAAACGACACCGGAATATGGCGGTGAAGTTTAAATTATCTATGTATCCGTCAATCCTTGTTTGATATTAGATATCGGAAGCCATATTTTTATTAAACTTCCTGGCAGATTAAAACTGTGTGCCCGACCGAGACTCGAACTCGGGACCTTTGCCTTTCGCGGGCAAGTGCTCTACCAACTGAGCTACCGAAGCACGACTCACGGCTGGTGCTCACAGCTTTACTTCAGCCAGTACCTCGTCTCCTACCTTCCAAACTTTACAGAAGCTCTCCTGCGAATGGAGGTGAATTTCGAGACGTTTCGGTAAAGTTTGGAAGGTACGAGACGAGGTACTGGCAGAAGTACAGCTGTGAGCACCGGGCGTGAGTCGTGCTTCGGTAGCTCAGTTGGTAGAGCACTTGCACGCGAAAGGCTAAGGTCCCGAGTTCGAGTCTCGGTCGGGCACACAGTTTTAATCTGCCAGGAAGTTTCATATCAGCGCACACTCCACTGCAGAGTGAAAATCTCGTTCTGCATATTTTTATTGTTTGTCTCTTCTTGACTGATAGGCACTATAGTTCTCATCAGCCAAGATCTTACCCATTCCTACTACTACCAATCTTTGCAACCTGACAGTCATGCAATGAGATTAATTTTATTTCATATTCAGTACTACAAATGAGCGCCAGCTTTGAATATGAATTCAGCTATATCGCGTATTCATGAAAGCTTGTTACCTCTGTGTGTCAAATCTACCACCGCAAATGGTACGTAAAAGGTGCTAAATGCACACATTTGGTGACGTGACAGCACTACATGAGAATGGTGGATATTATCATATCCTGCTCACAACTATGAGGCAGAATGTCCGCTTCTCTTACATCTTGATTGCTTGGATCAAGAAAAGGCAGACGCACTGTAAAAGTAACGCACACTCAGCACACAAATCACACACAGTACTACACTGGTATATAATGGAAAATTAACTCTTTTGTCTGAAATGTTTAGTCGTCATTTCACACCAGATTTGTCAGAAACTGGTCAAAACTTGTTTATATGCCAAGTCTCTTCTGTTTCGTCGAAAAGAATAATTTCCTTTGTAAACTTGGTTGTGCTAGATAACAGAAGCAGACTGACAGGGGGACATATTAAACAAAGATATTAATGTCTATCGGTGATGATTATTAGTTTCTTTAAACAGTTTTCTTGTAAGTAGCTGATTTTACAGCACATTGTGTGTCTTTTATTGATTAATGTTGGAAATAATAAAGTATTTGTCAAATTTCAAATGTTTATTAATAATTTTTACGACTTAAATCAATTTTTTTTAAGTTCCTGTAAATGTTGAAAATATCGACGTACATATCGTAATATCGATATTATTGCCTCGAGAATATCGATACTTTTAGGAATTTGCCCATCTACATTAGATTTCCATCAAGTGTGCTGCAGAACAATGGTAATCCAGATACCCTCACTGCCTCCTAAACAAGAAAGTGTCACGTGATACCGAACGTGAAGATCTCAACAGTATTTTAAAACCCAAGTCGATAGGCGTCTTTGAGAAAAGCTCCTCTTGTAGTGTTGATAGATTTTGTTACGAATCTTGTCACATCGTTAGGAAGATAAATGGTTGCACTCTAATACGCCACGACTAGTACACTGTTCAGTCACATTTCTATGACGGGACAGTGCAATTGTCAGTGATGATCAGGAAGGTAGCCTACCGACGGAGATGCGGAGCCATACCGTCTCCAGTGCTGTGGCCAGCTGGTTTAGGTTTCATGGTTGATGGCTTATGGCGCGAACAGCCCGACTGAGATGGTCCGACAAATTCTCGATGGGTTTTCATCCTATGAGTAGCTAGGTGAGTCGGGGTAAACTCATCCTTGTGCTCTTCGAACCACGCACTAACACTGCGAACTAATTTGACACGTTGCATTGCCCTCCTGATAGATATCATCGTGCCGAGGTAAATCAGACTGCATTTAGGGGTGGACGTGGTCCCCAAGGTTAGATGCCCATCTGTATTGAGCCCTTGTGTCCTCCAGATTGACAAGTTTACCAAGGTAAAACCGCAGAAATATTCCACAGTCCACAACTCTCCCTCCTGATTGCAGGGTGATTGCAGGGTGATTGCTTTCAGATGTTTGACACCCTACTCATCAACGTCTGACAGCACATAAAACGTGATTCATCTGAGAAGGCGTTCTATCACCACTAAGTGGATGTCCTGTTAAGGTATTGGAGTCCTAACTTGTTGCCGATGAGAAGCAGTCAGCATGGGTACATCGATCAGGAACATGCTGTAGATACCCACATGCAGCAACGTTTGTTGGATAGACGCTGAACAGCACTGTTAGGAGCACCTTGGTCCATTTTTTTTTTTTTTTTGGTCATCAGTCTACTGACTGGTTTGATGCGGCCGGCCGCGAATTCCTTTCCTGTGTTAACCTCTTCATCTCAGAGTAGCACTTGCAACCTACGTCCTCAATTATTTGCTTGACGTATTCCAATCTCTGTCTTCCTCTACAGTTTTTGCCCTCTACAGCTCCCTCTAGTACCACGGAAGTCATTCCCTCATGTCTTAGCAGATGTCCTATTATCCTGTCCCTTCTCCTTATCAGTGTTTTCCACATATTCCTTTCCTCTCCGATTGTGCATAGAACCTCCTCATTCTTTACCTTATCAGTCCACCTAATTTTCAACATTCATCTATAGCACCACATCTCAAATGCTTCGATTCTCTTCTGTTCCGGTTTTCCCACAGTCCATGTTTCATTACCATACAATGCTGTACTCCAGACGTACATCCTCAGAAATTTCTTCTTCAAATTAAGGCCAGTATTTGATATTAGTAGACTTCTCTTGGCCAGAAATGCCTTTTTTGCCATAGCGAGTCTGCTTTTGATGTCCTCCTTGCTCTGTCCGTCATTGGTCATTTTACTGTTTAGGTATTCCTTAACTTCATTGACTTCGTGACCATCAATCCTGATGTTAAGTTTCTCGCTGTTCTCATTTCTACTACTTCTCATTACCTTCGTCTTTCTCCGATTTACTCTCAAACCATACTGTGTACTCATTAGACTGTTCATTCCGTTCAGCAGATCATTTTATTCTTCTTCACTTTCACTCAGGATAGCAATGTCATCAGCAAATCGTATCATTGATATCCTTTCACCTTGTATTTTAATTGCACTCCTGAACCTTTCTTTTATTTCCATCATTACTCCCTCGATGTACAGATTGAAGAGTAGGGGCGAAAGGCTACAGCCTTGTCAAACACCCATCTTAATACGAGCACTTCGTTCTTGATCGTCCACTCCTATTATTCCCTCTTGGTTGTTGTACACATTGTATATAACCCGTCTCTTCCTATAGCTTACCCCTCCTTTTTTCAGAATCTCGAACAGCTTGCACCATTTTATATCGTCGAACGCTTTTTCCAGGTCGACAAATCCTATGAAAGTGTCTTGATTTTTCTTTAGCCTTGCTTCCATTATTAGCCGTAACATCAGAATTGCCTCTCTCGTCCCTTTACTTTTCCTAAAGCCAAACCGATCATCACCTAGTGCATTCTCAATTTTCTTTTCCATTCTTCTGTATATTATTCTTGTAAGCAGCTTCGATACATGAGCTGTTAAACTGATTGTGCGATATTTCTCGCACTTGTCAGCTCTTGCCGTCTTCGGAATTGTGTGGATGACGCTTTTCCGAAAGTCAGATGGTATATCGCCAGACTCATATATTCTACACACCAAGGTGAATAGTCGTTTTGTTGCCACTTCCCCCAATGATTTTAGAAATTCTGATGGAATGTTATCTATCCTTTCTGCCTTATTTGACCTTAAGTCCTCCAAGGCTCTTTTAAATTCCGATTCTAATACTGGATCCCCTATCTCTTCTAAATCGACTCCTGTTTCTTCTTCTATCACATCAGACAAATCTTCACCCTCATAGAGGCTTTCAATGTATTCTTTCCACCTATCTACTCACTCCTCTGCATTTAATAGTGGAATTCCCGTAGCACTCTTAATGTTACCACCGTTGCTTTTAATGTCACCATAGGTTGTTTTGACTTTCCTGTATGCTGAGTCTGATCTTCCGACAATCATATCTTTTTCGATGTCTTCACATTTTTCCTGCAGCCATTTCGTCTTACAATTTTGGTAAACATTTTTGGAATACAGTGATCAATTGTTATATTTAGATTAAAGTTCAGTCTTGATCACGTCTGTTTTAATGGGTAACCGGTTTCGGTTTTTTCTATAAAACCATCATCAGACCCATTGGCTCCCTTGGGTTGGTAGGTGGAGCTCTCCTTGCTGCTGTGCAGTCAACTGATCTGCACACCTTTGCAACTGCACAGCAGCAAGGAGAGCTCCACCTACCAACCCAAGGGAGCCAATGGGTCTGATGATGGTTTTATAGAAAAAACCGAAACCGGTTACCCATTAAAACAGACGTGATCAAGACTGAACTTTAATCTAAACATTTCGTCTTAGCTTCCCTGCACTTCCTATTTATTTCATTCCTCAGCGACTTCTATTTCTGTATTCCTGATTTTCCCGGAACATGTTTGTACTTCTTCCGTTCATCACTCAACTGAAGTATTTCTTCTGTTACCCATGGCTTCTTCGCAGCTACCTTCTTTGTACCTATGTTTTCCTTCCCAACTTCTGTGATGGCCCTTTTTCGAGATGTCCATTCCTCTTCAACTGTACTGCCTAATGCGCTATTCCTTACTGCTGTATCTATAGCGTTAGAGAACTTCAAACGTATCTCGTCATTCATTAGTACTTCCGTATCCCACGTCTTTGCGTATTGATTCTTCCTGACTAATGTCTTGAACTTCAGCCTACTCTTCATCACTACTGTATTGTGATCTGAGTCTATATCTGCTCCTGGGTACGCCTTACAATCCAGTATCTGATTTCGGAATCTCTGTCCGACCATGATGTAATCTAATTGAAACCTTCTCGTATCTCCCGGCCTTTTCCAAGTATACCTCCTCCTCTTGTGATTCTTGAACTGGGTATTCGCTATTACTAGCTGAAACTTGTTACAGAACTCAATTAGTCTTTCTCCTCTTTCATTCCCGGTCCCAATCCCATACTCTCCTGTAACCTTTTCTTCTACTCCTTCCCTTACAACTGCATTCCAGTCGCCCACGAGTATTAGATTTTCGTCCCCCTTTACATACTGCATTACCCTTTCAATATCCTCATACACTTTCTCTATCTGTTCATCTTCAGCTTGCGACGTCGGCATGTATGCCTGAACTATCGTTGTCGGTGTTGGTCTGCTGTCGATTCTGATTAGAACAACCCGGTCACTGAACTGTTCACAGTAACACACCCACTGCTCTACCTTCCTATTCATAACGAATCTTACACCTGTTATACCATTTTCTGCTGCTGTTGATATTACCCGATACTCATCTGACTAGAAATCCTTGTCTTCCTTCCACTTCACTTCACTGACCCCTACTATACCTAGATTGAGCCTTTGCATTTCCCTTTTCATATTTTCTAGTTTCTCTACCACGTTCAAGCTTCTGACATTCCACTCCCCGACTCGTAGAACGCTATCCTTTCGTTGATTATTCAGTCTGTTTCTCATGGTAACCTCCCCCTTGGCAGTCCCCTCCCGGAGATCCGAATGGGGGACTATTCCGGAATCTTTTGCCAATGGAGAGATCATCATGACACTTCTTAAAATACAGGCCACACGTTACATGTCTTTAATGCAGTGGTTTCCATTGCCTTCTGCATCCTCATGTCGTTGATCATTGCTGATTCTTCCGCCTTTATGGGCAATTTCCCACCCCTAGGACAAGAGATTGCCCTGAACCTCTATCCGCTCCTCCGCCCTCTTTGATAAGGCCGTTGGCAGAATGAGGTTGACTTCTTATGCCGGAAGTCTTCGGCCGCCAATGCTGATTATTTATCAAAATTTAGGCAGTGGTGGGGATCGAAGCCGGGACCGAAGACGTCTTGATTATGAATCAAAGGCGCTACCCCTTGACCACGGGTCCATCTCGGCAGTAAGTTACTTAACAGTGGCACGTCTGGTCACACCTGCCATCTACACTGTGTTCCAAAGTATCCGGCACCTGGCTGAAAATTACTTCGAAGTTCGTGGCGCCCTCCATCGGTAATGCTGGAATTCAATACGATGTTGGTCCACCCTTAACCTTGATGACAGCTTCCCCTCTCGCAGGCATACGTTGAGTCAGGTGCTGGAAGGTTTCTTGGGGAATGGCAGTCCATTCTTCACGGAGTGCTGCGCTGAGAAGAGGTGTCGACGTTGGTCGGTGAGGCCTAGCACGAAGTCGGCGTTCCAAAACATCGCCAGGGGTTTCAGGTCAGAACTCTGTGTAGGTCAGTCCAACACAGGCATGTTATTGTCGTGTAACCACTCCGCCACAGGCCGTGCATTATGAACTGGTGCTCAGTCGTGTTGAAAGATGCAGTCGCCATACCGGAATTGTTCTTAAACAGTAGTAGGCAAGAGGGTGCTTAAAACATCAATGTAGGCCTGTACTGTGATAATGCCACGCCAAACAATAAGGGGTGCAAGCCCCTCCGTGAAAAACACGACCACACCATAACACCATCGCCTCCGAATTTTGCTGTTGGCACTACACGTACTCGCAGATGACGTTCACTGGGATTTCGTCATACTCACATCCCGCCCTCCGTTTGCCACATTGTGTACCGTGATTCGTCACTGCGCACAACGTTTCTCCACTGTTCAATCGTCCAACGTCTACGCTCCTTACACCAAGCGTGACGTCGTTTGGTATTTACCGGCGTGATGTGTGCCTTATGAACAGCCGCTCGGCCATGAAATCCACGTTTTCTCACCTCCCACCTGTCATAGTACTTGAAGTGGATCCTGATGCAGTTTGGAATTCCTGTGTGATGGTCTGGATAGATGTCTGCCTTTACACGTTACGACCCTCTTCAACTGTCGACGGTCTCTGTCAGTCAACAGACGTGGTCGGTCTGTACGCTTTTGTGCTGTACGTGTTCCTTCACGTTTCCACTTCACTATCACATCGAAAACAGTGGACCTAGGGATGTTTAGGAGTGTGGAAATCTCACGTACAGACATGACACAAGTGACACCCAATCACCTAACCGCGTGAGTTCCACGGGGCACCCCATTCTGCTCTCTCACGGTGTCTAACGACTACTGAGGCCGCTGATATGTAGTCCCTGGCAGTAGACGGCAGCATAATGCTCCTAAGATGAAAAACGTATGGTTTTGGGTGTGACCGGATACTTTTGATCACATAGTGTATGACCCGTGGTGCACCACAGTTACCTCGCCGTCGGTTTTAGATAGCTCTGTTTTAACCATGGCGTCACGAGAAGAGTTTACAGACTTAGACGGTTTTGGAAATGCTTTTGCCCTTTTCCCGAAAGCCAATAATCGTGCCCTTTTGGATGTCAGATAAACTGCTCGGTTTTCGCATTACAACAACGATTTCGCTGTTTACTGAATCTCCAGACTCTGATTGCGCAGCCGCCCGTCGCCTGTGAGTGGTTATTGAGCGTTGACGTCGAACGTTGCGAGTGGTCGCATTAACCTGACTGGATCATTAATTCATTAGTAATAAGAGCAATTTAAGTTCCTTTATGTCGAATTAATATTAAACTTTACAAATGAAAGCCTGCCACAGACAAACAGTAAAAATATTCCTTGTATATTTCGTTACGTTGCCAAAGCCTTTGATTCTGCAGAGCATAAAATACTACTCCTGGAACAAAAATGCAATAGTATTATAGCATCTCTTCTTCACTGAGTCTTACGTGCCTAAGAGAAAGCGCGGAGTCACAATAACAATGGAATGACAGGTGGAATAAACTAAATTTATTATTATGATGATGAAGTCCCATACTCGTTGACAGAGCGTATGGATACGATGTGGGAGACGCGTACCTCCGTACTAGGTAAGGTCCTGGTGGAGGTGGTCTGCCATTGATTTCCTCCGACCGTAACGGGGATGAATGATGATGATAAAGACGACACAACACCTAGTTATCACGAGGCAGGGAATCGAACCGTGACCCCGTGCTTGGGAAGCGAGAACGCTACCGCGAGACCACGAGCTGCGGACAAATTTATTATGGGGTAAAATAATGTGTGGAGTCCCACAAGGCTATGTACTGGATTTGTGCCTCTCCTTCTCGTTCATATATTGTCTTCTAACTGATTTAAAGTACTGCACATAAAGCCTAATGTCAGATGATGAGACCTAACGCAGCGGTACCACTCACAGCCCACATGACAGCAGGAGAGACACTCATCTGTTTGACAGCAGACGACCTTAACGGGACAAAGAATCGTATCATACTGACTGAGACCAGCTAGTGTCCCCTACCAGCAATAGGAACAGACAGTTTCTCTCAGCACGTCTGACGTTACCTGAATGTCACCATTTCAGGTTGTTTGATTGGAAGAGGAGGAGCAGAGGATGAAATTCATCGCCAGTGGCCTCCAAGGTATCCAGACCTCACACCTTGTGACTTATCTATCGGGTTACGTGACATGATGATGATGATGTTTGGTTTGTTGGGCGCTCAACTGCGTGGTTATCAGCGCCCGTACAATTATCCAATCTTTGCTCAGTCCAATTTCGCCACTTTCCTGGAGGATGATGAAATGATGAGGACAACACAAACACCCAGTCATCTCGAGGCAGGTGAAAATCCCTGACCCCGCCGGGAATCGAACCCGGGACCCCGTGCTCGGGAAGCGAGAACGCTACCGCGAGACCACGAGCGGCGGACAGGGTTACGTGACAGACCGCGTTTTTATGCTCAATAATTATGACGTTACTGGAAAATGAACATCTCCTCTACAAAAATCAACATGAATTTCGCAAACATCCTGCGAGACTCAGCTCACTCTGTTTTTCCATGAGATCCCCAGCACAGTGGAAAACGGCCTCAGTTGATGCCGTGGTCCTTATTTCAGTATGGCATTTGACACAGCTCCGAATCTCCGTTTGATGAAAAAAATACGAGCTTACGAAATATCGGAGCACAGTTGCGATTCGATTCAAGACTTTCTTGCAGATAGAGCTCAGCACGTCACTCTTAACAAAACCAAATGAACAGACGTAAATGGAATATCCAGAGTACCATAGGGAAGTGTGATAGTACCGTTGCTCTTTACAATATACATAAATGATCTCGTAGAAAGCTTCGGATGCTCTTTAAGGCTATTCGCAGATGATGCAGTTGTTTATGTCAAAGTAGAAAAGTAGAAACGCCAGAAGAAGGTAAGAATTTGCAGAACTACTAGCAGAGAATTGATGAATGGTGCAGGCTCTGACAGTTGATCCTGAACGTAAATAAATGTAAAATATTGTCCATGCACAGGAAAAGAAACCCACTACTATACAGCTACACTAATGATGAAAACCAGCTGGAGACAGCGTCTGCCATAAAATATCTAGGCGTAATTATCCAGAGCGACCGTAAGTGGAATGACCACATAAAACAGATAGTGGGAAAAGCAGATACCAAACTAAGATTCATCGGAAGAATCTTAAGGAAAAGTAACTCATCCACGAAAGCAGTGGCTTATAAGGTAACTCGTTCAGTACTACTTAAGGTTAACTACTTCTGGGTGTCCACCACAATCCCAAAACATTTAAACATCCATATCGTTTCCATCAAATTATTATTTCTAAATAGTATTTTGTTAAGGACGACTAGCTAGTTTCGGGCACTGCTCATTCTGAAATGCATAAAAGATGGTGGCTAGTCATTCTCGGAAGTAACAAACTTATAAAACAGAAATCGCATACCTTGTACGGAACGGGTATTCAGAAAGACAAAAACAATACTGTGAGAATTGCGAACTAGAGAGTGCGTTTCATTGGAATAACACTTGGAATGTGCAACAAATGTTCTATAGTGACTGCCTTCATTACGCCTGTCTGTCCTCTTGTGGAGTACTGGAGCGCGTATAAGCTCCTTACTACCTAGGATTGTAGGAGGACACCCAAAACGTTGAAAGGATCGCAGTTCATTTTGTGATAATGCGAAATAGTAAAATAACATTTAACGTCCCATTGACAGTGAGGCCATTGGAGAGGAAGCACAAGCTCGGATTGCGTAATGATGGGGAAGAAAATAGGCCGTGACCCTTTCAATGGAACTGTCCCGGCATTTGGCTGGAGCGATTTGTGGGAATCACGAAAAATCTAAATGCCCCCTCTAAAGCGATTCCACTGTGCTAACCACTCTCTCTGTTTGTTTGGCGATGATGATGTTTGGTTTGTGGGACCCTCGGCTGCTCTGTCATTAGCACCCGTACAAGTTCCCAATCTTTACAGACTCCAACCGAGCCAGTTCCACGAATCATGACGAAATGATGAGGACAACAAAAACACCCAGTCCCTGGATATTAAAAATCCCCAACCCGGCCAAGAATCGCACCCGGCACCCTGTAGTCCACAGGAAATAACGCTAGGCACGAGACCATGAGCTGAGGACGATTACCACGCAATAGGGAATTGAGTGCCACGGGTGTGGTAAGAGAGGCCGTTTCGAGAAACTCTCTGAAAGCTAAAATGTTTTGTTGATGCACGTATAAATAGAAATGGCCACTGTGATAAAGTAAGTGAAATCAAAGCAGGCACGGAATGATTCTGGTGTTAATTTTTCCCGTGTGGTAAATTCCAGATAAGAACAGTAGAGAAACTGTATCAAAGAAGGTGCGTGCACTGTGCGGGAGTGTGGCACTATCTGGCATAGCTTTTTAGGTTTGTAATACTTTCCACTGCCTTGTGTGCAAGAACATTCTGCTTGGGTCACTGTTTATCTGGCAGCGCCCAGTGACACCAAGGAGGGAGATAGGGCAGTGAAGCGAGCAGACAGCACGGTGCTGGTCGGAGACAAAAGCGTGGTCACAAGCCGAAATTCTGGCGTATTTTTGGTCGCCGAACCTACAGCAGTGATCGTGCGTTGGCTCGCCCGAGCAGACTTCAGACATTAGAACCTGTTATAGTGTGTCAGTGTTCCTGCTGTGCCAGACAAACTGTAGGTATCGTACGTTCGTTGCATATGTGACTGTACTAGCCACTATTCTCGCCTGAACAGGTACTGCAATGTGCTTCCTGCTAAGTCCCACAGCTGTTCATAAACAGTGCACCGCCAAGCCGTGTGAACTGAACACATTACCTGGGCTGTCCACAGTGTGTTATGTTGCTTTATACGATAAAGATTTCGTATCTATGACGAAGCGGACAGTTGGTTGCCAGGATGTCTTCATTCATTGCGATTAATAGTGGCGTCCGACTGGACGTGGGCAATAGCAGCACCACACATTTACTAAGACAATAAGCTCATAGGAAAGGTTGTTGCCTGTTGGTGGTACAGAACTGTTTCAGATTACGCTGTCGTATTTCCTTGTATCTGTATACGCTGAAATTAACTGATATTCAAATACCAAGACACGTGTTACCGGAGAAAGCAACGACTGAGTTCCGTGGTCTACACAAGAGAAGCTACAGTTGTCTTGATCACTTTAATTGATATACATTCAGATTTTGCTAAAGCTGCTATCAACGACTTGTTTTATGATTGTGTTTCTCAACGATGCTTTTTTAATTTATTTAAATTGTAATTAATTTGGGTTTTGGGTAAATAATTGATTGTCATTTCAATGGATTTGGTTATGCTATCATTCAAATATTCCTTTTTGATACTCAGTATATATTGGAGAAGGACTGTTTCAACTCGTTTATCGTTACATTATTGTTGTACTAAATTCATTTTACCCTTACCACTACTGTGATAAATTCAGTTATTTAGGCAGCTTGTTTATTAGAATAAATGTTTTTTTTGTCCAAGTCGTCAACAGATGTATAAATCCTGTAATCAAAATCGGAAGCCAATCGATCAATTCAAACCTTTAATGCTAGGGGCCCTACCGCACGTAACAACTTCCTCTGCCAAACACTTAACTGTGAATTGCGGAGTAATCATATGTATATTGATACACACAGATGTTTGCTCTCCAATCATGTGTTTACAAGTAGCTACATCTGTTAAGAACTTGAATTTAAGGATCATTCTAAACTAAGTAGTAGAACTGAATGATGCACTATTTTAAAATAACAACCAGTTGTAAACCAAGTCGCTCTGCAAGACACTGAAGGAATCTCGTCGTTATATCTATGGGACACGACTAATGACCGATGAAAATATGCCCATTGAGACGTACAACGTCTTGATGACGTTTCGTTTGTTATGGTTTTAAACGTACATCTACATCTATCTTCATCTGTTTATCATTACATTGAAATTCACAATTCAGTGCCTGGCAGGAGGTCCATCGAACCATCTTTAAACTATTTCTCTACCGTCGTACTCTCGAACGACGTGGGGAAAAAACGATAACTTAAATCTTTCTGTTCGAGATCTGATTTCTTTTTATTGTGAAGATCATTTCTCCCTATGTAGGGGAATGCCAACAAAATGTTTTCGCAATCGGAGGAGGAAGTTGGTGATTGAAGTTTCACGAACTTGCAGCAATCGAAAACGCCTTTGTTTTAATGACTGCTACTCCAATTCACGTATAATTTTCGTGGCACTCTCTCCCCTGTTTCACGATAGTACAAAACAAACTGCCCATCTTGTAGCTTCTTCGATGTTTTCCGCCAGTCCCATCTTATACGGAGGGCACACTACACTGCATTACTACAGATGAGTGCGGACCAGCGTTTTGTAGGCAATGTCTTTAGTACACCTGTTGCACTTATTATGTGTTCTGCCACCAATAAATTGCACTCTTTGGTTCGCTGTCCCCACAACATTATGTAAGTGATCGCTGCAATTTAAGTTATTTGTAATTGTAGTTCCTAAATATTTAATTGAATATACAGCCTTAAGATTTGTATGATTTATCGTGTAACTGTGATTTAGCGGATTCCTTTTAGTACTCATGTGGATGACTTCACGCTTTTCATTATTTAGAGTCCATTCCCATCTTTTGAACCGTACAGATATCGTGAATAAATTATTTTTCAATTGGATTTGATCATCTTATGACTTTCGAAGACGGTAAATGACAGAATCTTCTGCAGACAATATAAGAGGGCTGCTCCAATTGTCTCATGTATCGTTTATGTAGATCAGGAACAGCAGGGGGACTATGACACGTCCTTTGGGAACGCCAGGTATTAATTTAATTTTACTAGATGACTTTCCGTCATTCCCTATGAACTGTCATCTTTCTGGTAGGAACTCATAAATCCAGTCGCAAAACCGAAACGATACTCCGCAGGCGCACAGTTTGCTAGAAGTCGCTTGCGAGGAACGGTTTCAAAAGCAGTCTGGAGAAATAAATCTATGGAATCAATTTGAGTTGCCGTGTCGATAGTACTCAGTACTTCGTTAGAATAAAGAGCTAGTTGTGTTTCACAAGAACGACATCTTCCGAATCTGTGCTTACTATTTGTCATTAAATCGTTTTCTTCGAGGTACCTCATAATGTTCAACACAGTATATGTTCCAAAATCCTACAGAAAATCGACGTTAGTAATATGAATCTGTTATTCAGTGGATTACTCCTTTTTTCTTTCTTGGGTCTTGGTCTGACTTGTGCAATTTCTCACTGTTTAGATTGAGATCTTTGGAAGACTGCCCGCATGTATATGATTGCTAAGTCGGAACTTTTGTGTTAGCATACAGTGAAAGGAAAGTGTCTGGTATGCAACATGGACCGGATGCCTTGCCTTTATTAATTAATTAAACCTGCTTCACTACACCAAGGAGATCTACTTCTAAGCTACTAATGTTGTCGGTTGCTCTAGATTAAAATTCTGGAATATTTACTACGTCTTCTTTCATGAAGGAGTTTAGGAAAACCGTGTTTATTTAGTCCGCTTTAGTGGCTCTGTCACATGTAACATCACCGTTGTTATCACGCAATGGAGGTATTGATTGCGTCTTGCTGTTGGTGTACTTCAGATATGACCAGAATCTCGCTTGGTTCCTCTTTAGTTTCAAAGCAGACTTCCGTTGAGAAAACAATTACAAGCATCTCGTATTGATGTTTGCGCTAAATTTCAAACTGCTGTAAAACTGTTCTAATCTTGGAGATTTAGCGTTCTTTGGAGTTTGGCATTCTTTTACCGTTGCTTCTGCAACAGTTTTCTGTCCGATTTTGTGTACCATAGTGGATCAGTATCATCTCTTACTACTTAAATAAAGTTGTAAGAGATGATACCGATCCCAAATAGATGTATATCTCTCAAATGCTGTCGATACTATTTCTTTGAATTCGAACCACATCTGGTCTACGCTTACATAGTCTGGTGAGAAGGAGCGGAGGCTGTCTTTTAGAAAGGCCTCGAGCGCAATTTTATCTGATTTTTTAAATAAATACAATCCTACTTGCCTTTAATTTTGGTGGGTTTGAATGTTACGGCATTCAGTCTCACTACAACAAACTAGTGGTAACTAATCTTTGTATCCGTCATGGTATTCCATATTTGGTCAGGATTATTTCTTGCTAAGAGGTCAACAATGTTTCCTCAAACATTTACACTTCTAGTGGTCTTCTCACCTTATTATTCAAAACAGTTTTCTAAGAAAGCATTCAGCACAATATCAGACGTTTTACTCCTACCACCTACTTTGGACATGAATTTTTGCCAAGATAAGATATTTTTGCCAAGATAAGATATTGAAGTTACATCCAGTTATAACTGCTTGAGTGGGATACCCATTTGAAATAAGACATACTGGTTCAAATGGCTCTGAGCACTATGGGACTTAACAATCTAAGGTCATCAGTCCCCTAGACTTAGAACTTGTAAGTAGGCCGTTTAGGTTTTTTTAATTGCTAACGCCACCTCTGTATGAAAATCACTGGCTGTGCTGTGTGCAGTCTGTGGCTGCTTTGCATGGTATGAAAATAACTGGCTGTGCTGTGTGCAGTCTGTGGCTGTTTTTGCATTGTTGTAATACTCGCCATTGTAGTGTTGGGCAGCTGGGCTGTTAACAGCGCGTAGGGTTGCGCAGTTGGAGGTGAGCCGCCAGCAGTGGTGGATGTGGGGAGAGAGATGGCGGAGTTTTGTAATTTGTCATGAACCGCTATATATATTATGACTATGAAGGTAAATACATTGTTTGTTCTCTATTAATATCTTTCATTTGCTAACCATCCCTATCAGTAGTTAGTGCCTTCTGTAGTTTGAATCTTTTATTTAGCTGGCAGTAGTGGTGCTCGCTGTATTGCAGTAGTTCGAGTAACCAAGATTTTTGTGAGGTAAGTGATTTGTGAAACGTATAGGTTAATGTTAGTCAGGGCCATTCTTTTGTAGGGATTATTGAAAGTCAGATTGCGTTGCGCTAACAAAATATTGTGTGTCAGTTTAAGCACAGTCAGGTATAATTGTTCTAAGGGGACGTTTCATATGTCGACCCTTAGCCGAGGATACCTCACGGGAATCTTCTGATTTTTTCTTGTAGTTTGTGTAATTAGTGTAGATTTAATTTAGTGCTGGCGCGTAATTGTAGAGAGAATCTCCTTTGTAGTTGCAGTCTTTCATTGTTGTGCAGTAAGACAGGTGTGGCCAAGCATGTAGATTTGCACCAAGTATTTCGCAGCTGCGCTTGCAATTAAGTAGACATTATATCCATTGCTATGTTATTTTATTTTGCTCTTCAAATTGTGCTTTTCTGTGTTATCGTGTGAAATATTGTGACAGTTATGGCGTGTGAAAAACGTAATACTAGGCTCCAAAGTAAACTGAGAAATGACAGTGAAGACGAAAGCAGTGTGTTAGCGCCACCGAGTAATGAATTAACTGATTTTCAAAGTAGTAATTTGGTAATTGTGCATATGGAACTGGAGCGGGCTGCAAACAATGGTGTAGACAGTGAAACAGGTAGTGAACAGGGAAGCATTATCGATCGATCGGTCGGCAACAGCTCGCCTCAGGAATCCGAAATGACAGGACACAATTTCGCAAATACTGTAGATTCAGGTTTTGGGTCATCACCGTTTTCTCAAATAAGTCAGACACATTTTCTGCTTGTCAAAATGTGAATGTTGCCGGTGCAAATGCACTGCCGAAAAGCGTAGAGAAACAGATTCCAGACACTAATACATTATTATTGCAATTAATGCAACAAATGGAACAAAATCAGAGACAAATGGGACAAAATCTTAAAAAGTTAGACACAGTGGAACAAAATCTTGAAAAGTTAGACACAGTCGAACAAAATCTTAAAAAGTTAGACACAATGGAACAAAATCTTCAAAAGTTAGACACAATGGAACAACACCAGAGACAAACACAGCAACAGTTAGACACAATGGAACAAAATCTTCAAAAGTTAGACACCACACTTGAACAAACACGTGAAGATTTAACTACTGAGTTACATAACATCGAATCGAAATGTCAAAAAGTCTGTAATGACGTAAAAACACAAATTTGTGAACATTTCCAACCTATTTTTTCGCGGCATGAAAATGCATTACAGAATCACGAAGCAGCCATAAAAGAACTGCAAACTATTGTTCACGAAAATCACAACACCTTGCAAGCTAAAATTGACTCAGTTGCATCTACCGATTCGGTTACGCAACTTGCAAAAACTCAGGAAAACTTAAAGGACACAGTAGATTCGATTTCAGCACAAATGGACACTCTGAAACTTGGTTCAGAAAAACACACTGAGGAAATGTGTTGACTATTGGAGAAAGTAGCCGAACTTTCGGATCAGGTCACTAACTTATCTACAAAGGTAGATGATGATCTGAATGACACAAGACCTGTAGCCTTCACTGACACAGAAGAGTATGAACAAATTAGAAAATTCAAACAGGACCAAAAACAAATCAATACACAGTACAAAAGAGAAATCCGGGAAGTACAAGATCAGCTGACACAGGTAATACAAGAATTACGTATTTCAGAGGACACTCACGCCCCAATACGGGAAGAGGGACATAGAAATACGGAACAGCCACAAAATAATAACACAGGGCATTTCGGAAGTTATGAAAGAAATTGGCAATGTGCACCGAATTTTGAGATGGAACGGCCGACACGACCTAACAATGACCGATATGCTGCATGGGGGCTTAATTAAATAAAATGCAAATATTTTTAGTAGCTGTATGCCCGATTACGCTGTGTCTCGTAATCGGTTGGCCCTGACTAGTATTATTACGCAATCTGACTGCATAGAACAACAACAAAGAATGAAATGAAAATTTTCGTTAACACAATTAATTAATTAAGTCCCCAGCAACTATAAAACCTAGGAAACCAAAGCACAAGTATAACTGTTCTGTATGTGGAAGTATGACTCAACGCACATCTGGCACGGTTCTTCTTCAACAAGACAAGAATTTCTAAATACCAATTATACTGACGTGATAATAAAAAAAATTTAGAAATACTATAATTGCGCAAGAAAACCAGAATTACACTCTAATACCAGAACACATGCCAGATGCTTTGTTGACTGAATCTGTAATGACGCATTATTTAGGATACTGAAATAATGAGAGAGAAAAGAAATTTTGTTTTTTTGTTTTTACCTTCGTTTATATTGATGAAAGGCACTCCAAACATTACAATCTCTCCGCACCGACTCGCTACTACCACATCTCAACCAGAACTCTCCAATATCACATCTCAGCAAGCACTGCCTACTAGCACATCTCAACAAACACTCTCTGCTACGAGTTCTTAACAAGCATTGACTACTACGAGTTCTGCCCAAGCACTGAATACTACTAGTCCTCGACAGGCACTGCCAGTGGAGGCGGCTGAATAATACTCTTTGGCGCAATCTCTGGCGCTGTGGCTCAGTGTAACCACCTTTCAATGCGACTCGCCAACATGATGATTTTGACTATAAGCTATTCATTACTACACGTACATTCAAAACATTTAAGAATTCTGGCAACGACATTCATCCACAAGCATGGCTCCATCAATCCTCTCATTGTTTTCCTCCCAACTGGTCGTTAGAACACAGATTAGAATTTATGTGTGGCTACTTGGAGAATGAACCAGCTGTAAGAACGCGATCGGTCATTCACGATTGTCACAGTGAAGGAGAATTTTATCATGCCTTCCTCTCAGCATATTGGTCTCAAGCTACACAAGACCGAGTAAAACATAGCATCATAATGATGAAATGTTTCGAATAATCTGAATTTTCCAGTCTTATGAAATATTTTGAAGGCATGTTGCATAAGAATCAGTATCTTTCAAACCCATACAGCACTTCAGAACTCATCTGCATTTGCTTAATCAAATTACCTGAACATTTACGGCATATTATTTTAGCAAGACGTTGCAAAGACGACATTGAATCTTTTAAGGGACTGTTACAAGAACTAGAAATTGACACTGATAATCGCGGAACGCGAAAACAAGAACACAACAATTACAGGTCACATCCGTCGCAATTCCGCGATGAAAGAAATAATAACTGGACACGACAAGGCTATTCTCACAACACATATCGTGACCAAAACAGACACCACCCATATGACAACCGATGGCAAAATAGTAATAATTACATAGAAAGATCACCTCTCCGCGGTAGTGACTATCACAGAGACAATCAGAGAAACAGACAATATGGGAACCAAAATAATTATTATCAAGGGAGACAGAATAACTTCAGACGCAACAGTTCAGCGCGCAGGTACGATTCCGGGAGAAATTCTCCACCACGTGACCAACAAGAAAGAAACTATGGCATCTACCGACATGACGACAGACGATATGATCGTAACGACAGACCTGCATTGCATCAGAACTGGCGGGATTCAAACAGAGCAGGGCCGTCTCGAGGAGGTGAATTTGTAGAAGTTAGGTCTCCAAACCCCAATAACGACGCGCTCCAACAAAGAGACAATAGGCAATGACTCATACCGCTGGCAGCCACAAAACGTACATATGAAACTAACGACGCAGGTGCCGTAGCTAGAAATTACGTAAAAATGGAAGACATTAGGGACATCTTACTCCAGGAACACGACGTAAAAAATAACAACATTGCATATCCTGTGATTCACATTACTGTAAATGACGTAAAATTTACGGCAGTACTTGACTCTGGCAGTCCCATTTCAGTAATTAATGAAACAGCTTTTAGCAAATGCAACAAATCGAACGATTGCCCCACACTTCCGTTACGTAAGATTAAATTACAAGGTGCAATCTTTGGAAAAAGTGTAGATGTACGCCAACAAACCTATTTAGAATTCTTTTGCCAAAGCCACAGCTTCTCTATGAGCTTTCTTATTGTCCCATTATTGTCGACGGAAATTATATTGGGAGTAGACTTTTTGAATGAAAACAAAGCAATCTTAAACTTTCACGATGCTGAAATAAGTTTAGAGAAAGAAGGTAAGTCAATAGCTTTGAAATTTGAAGATTGGCTCTCAAACCATGACGAGGAAATTAATCGGCTTTACCTTCTGTTAGACAACAGTTCAGAGTTTTCTACGGAACTAGACACTAACAATCACTCTGCAAGTACTGACAGGGATGATATCGACGACATATTTGATACTAATGAGTTAATTCAAAATAAAATTCAAACAATTGAGAACTGTAATGACATTGATAGGCAGGACCTTTTTGAGATTTTACAAGCACATTCCACAGTTTTTACTCACAAAACAGGAACAATCAAGGGATTTCAATACCAACTTCGTGTTCGTGAGCATACTAAATTTTGTGTTAGACCATACGTAATTCCAGCACATTATAGGGACCGTGTTGGAACAGAAATACAATCTATGCTTGACGAGGGCATTATTGAGCCTGCAGTAAGCGCATACAACAATCCATTACATGTTGTTGAGAAGAAAAATTGATCGATCAGGCTTGTCTTAGATTCGAGACAAATCAATACTATCATTATTCCTGAAACAGACAGGCCGCAAACGTTGGAAGAACTTCTTCAAAATTTTAATGTTGTAAAAGTGTTGTCTTCCATTGATCTCAGATCCAGCTTTTATCAGATCGAACTTCATCCAGAATGTAGAAAATACACAGCTTTCCTTTGTTTCGGCGTTTGTTATCAGTTACGGAAACTTCCTTTTGGTTTGAACATTTCTTCGGCAGCATTTATTCGCGGGCTAAATTCCATATTACCTGAGTTCTTAAAACGTCACATCACCTTATATGTGGACGATATTCTAATAGCAGAAGCTTCATGGGAACAGCATAATCGCATCCTCAACAGTTTGTTACGTATTTTTGCAGAATCTGGAATTACAGTTAATTTGGAAAAGTCTGAATTCGGTAGGTCAAAGGTGAGGTTTTTGGGACATATTATTTCTTCTGAAGGCATTCAGCTGGATCATGAAAAGTTAAAAGCAATCAGAGCCATTCCAGTTCCATCCACAAAAAAACAAGTCCGCAGTTTTCTAGGTCTCGTAAATTTTTAACATCGTTTTCTGAATATGCAAATTCTTGTTACACCAAAAATTTGTTCTCTCACTGGAAAAAATACTATTGGGAACTGGGACGAACAATCACAGTTGGAATTCAGTTCTTTGAAAGAAGCGTTACTTAACGCGCCAATACTAGCTCATCCAGATCTGTCACAAGATTTCTGCCTTAGCACGGATTCTTCTAAAGTCGGTCTTGGTGCCCATTTATTTCAAGAAGCCATAGAAAATGACACTACTGTTCAGAAAACCATTGCTTTTGCTAGCCGACTGCTAACAAAATCTGAAAAAAATTATTCCGTTACTGAATTAGAAGCTTTAGCTATCGTTTGGGCATTTAACAAATTCCGTTTCTTTCTTTCTGGTAAGCACGTAAAAGTATACAGTGACCATCGTGGATTACAATTTCTTATGTCTTCAAAATTAAATCATGACAGGTTAAAACGTTGGGCATTGTTTCTGCAAGAATTCCGCTTCACAATAGTCTACATTCCCGGCAAGGAGAACATTGTTGCGGACGCACTGTCACGCGCACCGGCTGGGCTTGAGAAAAGTAACACAGAAGGCAACCTCGAGAAAAATTTCAGTATTCTTTACATTCAGAAAGTCGCCTTTGAAAACTTCATCACCACATCTTTAAAGGACATTGCTCATGAACAAGATAAAGATCCAATTTGGAGAGACATCAAGAGCAAATGGCATGGAAAGACACACACACAGATTCGGCATTATTACGTGGTTAGAAACAACATACTCTTCAAACGCTGCACTGTTGATGACAAGCTATGGGTACTTTGTATTCCAGACGATTTTGTTAATAAGCTCATTTGGTACATTCATTTCAGCTACGCACATTTTGGTCCACGAAAATGTTATCATATTCTTCGAACGACTTGTTATTTTAACAATATGGAAAAAAGAATTCGAAGAGTCTTGTCCATTTGTAAACTTTGTCAAAAGGCGAAACCATTTACTGTCTCACATCGTGCTCCGTTGTTTCCTATTATTCCTTCTAAATTAAAAGAATTTGCTGCTGTCGATCTCTTGGGACCGCTTGTCAGAACATCTAATGGATTTTTGTACGTTCTAGTCGCTGTTGAACTTACTTCAAAATTTGTTTCTTTCACTTCGTTACGTAAAGCCACTGGACGGTCTGTATCCAACGCCTTTGTTAAAAATTTCTTACGTGAAGTTGGACAGATTAGTAAAGTCATTTCAGATAACGGACCGCAATTCAGATCTGCTGTTTGGTCATGCACGCTTCGGAATCATAAAATCAAACCTGTTTTTATTTCATTGTACTCACCACTTTGTAACCCCTCTGAACGGATTATGAAAGAAATCAATAAGCTTTGCAGACTTTATTGTCACAGAAAGCATCAGCATTGGGACAGATATTTACACTTATTTCAAAACGTGCTGAATGAAATACGTCACGACTCCACTGCTTTACCACCTACTCTTGTACTAAAGAATGAAGAACCACCGAACAGAATCAGAGAGCTTGCACCTTTCCCGAATACACGTAAACTTCGACAGAAAGACATAATTGATTTGGCTATTAAAAATATAAAATCTGCAGCAGACAAAAGGAGAAAACTACACGGTAAAGCAAATGCAAAGAAATTATACATTGGTCAGAAAGTTCTCATTAAAGCTCATTCACTGTCACATAAGAAGAAACACTTGAGTCACAAATTCTTTCTAGTTTACAATGGACCATACTGAATCCGACGTATACCACGTGATAACTGCGTTGAAGTTGAAACTCTGTGTACTAGGAGGAGTAAAGGTTTACACCACATTTCACATGTAAAACCATTTATTGAGAGATAATCTGCTTTTTAACTTTGTCTTTGCCATAAAACTTTTCACTTCACATTTCTAGTATGCTTCGTCAGACTTAAGAAACTGTTAACATGCAACAATGTTTGAAGTTAAATATCCAGTCTAGAACCTAGGGAACATTTTTAAACAGAAATTACGATTGCATTGTTATAGTGAACAGACGACACGGTGTTGTATTTGTACATTCTTGCTTGTTAGTTGCATGATTACGTAACAACTATCAGGCTCACATCCTTAGAACATATACCGGCGCTGCTAATGAGATTTTCATGTAACATTTTGGATTACTTGAAAAGACATTCTTTATGTGAAGTACTTTCTGTGGGATTAAAGATGACTTAGCACTTGGTTTCTTTGACAGCTACACAATTATATCACGACGCTACTAATGTGTGACACAATTTACATTGTTGCTTTTGTGCTGTATCTGCTTTATATCTGCACAGTTTTTTTGAATTCTTCTGGAAAGTAAAATATGTTTTAGTAGTAACTTTTGTTGTATAGCTACAATGAGACTGCCTTCTCCGTAGCACAACAATACGTTACAGCACAGTACTTTCTTCATCATGGCAATAAGCGTAATAACTAAGATATCTATACGCAAAGCATTTCACTTTTGTTTATCATGAGGTAAGTACATTGACTTCTGCAGAACTTAGCTTTCGGAGGACGACAACTACGACACTTCCACAGAGATTATCTTACAACAAGACGCACAGTTTAGCGCTACAGTACATGTATTTGAGTGATTAATTTTATAGTTAAAACATTTACTTTTAAAGGTTTTTGAATTACAAAGAAAGTTTTCCGGTGATACATTTTATTCCATTGCAATAATCTGTAACACCTGAGGGTATAATTACATTAATCCTCAGGGGGGTACACGCTTACTTTGTGTACCATGTGTTTGGCAAGCACAAGGAGCCCTAGCTAATATGGTATTTGCTTATACAACTTTACACATCGGTACCATATTTCTCTGACACAGAATTACACAGCTATCTGATTATTTACCTGATTGAGACAAACATTATTTTACTACATCAGTGACAGACGTTTACGTAATTACACCATTGGATAACTTCACACTTATGAAATTGTATGTTGTTTGTACTTGGTGAACTGTTCATATTTTTTCAGAACCATTGTGATAGTATGAGAGCTTTGAATGATGTATTTGGTATGGGATCATAATTTTTAAAGTACGTTTGAGGTAGATGACACTATTGAAACGAGGAGAGAATTTTTTTTAGGTTTTGAAATTATTGGAGGAAGCTACGATGATTTTGAGAATTGACTGAGGTGTTATGATATTATTACGATGACGATGTGTATTATGCTGTTGAGGTATGTTTATGATCAATAAGATGATGCTACCGTATATGAGGAATTTGAATATGTTATGTATTTATTACAATGAAATATTGAAGTGTCGTCGCAAGATTGATGTGTCGACGAATATGTATATGTGTGATAAGGTAAGGAATAATGAGTAGTGGTTAGGGACTCTGATTTGTGGAGAAAGTTGTTGGAAACCGAGAATCGTACTTTAAGAGTTATGAAATGTGTGTAAATGCGTGAATGTATCACAATGCCGACGAAAACTTTTTGAACACTGTTATATTCATAGGATTTTGTTTCTACACATTTGAACGCAAATTCTCGACCTGTGAAATATTTTTATATGAGACTGTCACTGTAGCGGAAACTGGTGTCGTAAATATTTCGGTAAGAAAGTTAAGTGACCACCTGCACCTAATGTGTCGTGAGCACCCAGCTGGGCGACAGCCGCCTTGAAAAAAGCCATTAGCGTGTGCCTTCCAGAGGCACAGGTGGAAAAAAAAGGGGAGGCCATTAGTCTCGCTATTGACGTTCCTTTGTAGAAAGCATCAGAAAAACGACACGCTCGAACTTGAAAACATGATTACACTGTAGAGTTCTTAGTTTATGATATTTACTGAAATGAAATGACGAGAAATATTTTTATGTCTATACACCTGATTATGACTACTTTCTTTCTAGTTGAGAGATTTTCTACTAACTTATGAAATGCCTAATGACTACTGAATGATGTTCTTATGCTTTACTTTGTACATAGTTGCTTATTTCATTTGATATCTAGCTTCTAGCTGCACTGCAGCATTGGTTAAAATAAAATTTTATAGATGTACTAATATAAATATTTTCTGTCTACAGATCGAGTAAATAATAATTTTTTCAAAAAAATGAGGGAGCACAAAATAACATTTACCTTCACAGGAACTGCATTCATAATTTTCTTTTCAAGTACTTGGTAACTTTTTGGTAGAATAACTTCTTGTGGTGCACCACTTTAATTACATAGACATTAAGATGTGAATATACATTTCCCTTATCTGCATTGTTGTCTATAGTGTACTATTTTTTCTGCTTGAGCTTTGTCATGCTTAGGTATACGTTATAACATTTACTGCTGCTCTTTGCCAGGCATAGTGCTACTGAATTTTAATTTGTGTTACTCTGCTAAGCCAGTTTACTACCGATTTATTTTTCTTGTTTGTTGCTCATTGCCTCATGTTAGTTGTAATATTGCAATTGCTCTGCTAATTTATGCTGCTTGCTTTGGCATTTGTATTTTTGTCATTGATGTTTGTGTTAATTGTTTTGTGCTGCTGCATTGCCTCATCCCTTAGTTTAGCATCTGAGCTCAGTAGATTTAAGTTAGCTTAAAATGGGGTAGGCTATATAAGAGAACGAGTTGTGATGAATTGGAAGAAATGCATTGAGAAGCTATAAGAAACAGATTTGGCAAAAATGAGTATTGTGCACTGAGAAATAATTATTTTGAAATAAATATGAATAGAATACAGGAAGGAGGTATAGATAGGTCTTTTTGGGAATAATGATGAATGAAGGGAGATCTCCAAGAAGTAAAGAAAGTTTTGTTTGCAAAATACTGCAGTAAAAGAAACCCTGTCCTTTCCTTTTGTATTATTATGCTGTGTGTTTGTGTACCCTAGTGTATTTGTGTACTTCCTGTCTTTATGTGTTTATCTGATAAGACTTATGTTGTAGAATTTTTCTAGTACTAAGCTACATTCACTATGATGAGGAATACTGTTATCCTCAAATATAATTTGCATTTATAATATGTTATTTACTTTGTAAAGATGTTTAGACATTATTTATTCTGTTCTGTTTTAATGCTCATGTGTAAAGTTGATGTTTCGAAAGTTATTCGATCTTTTATGTATGTACTTATGTCATAATTCCTGTAACACTGATGTATATGTTATTTCGATACAAATGCTATCTGTACTGTTACGTTCTTTAATGATGTATTTTGTACCTTTGTAATTGTATTTTCATGTTGTAAATTTATAATTGTATAGACACCAGTTCTTCAAATTAAGTTACATTTCACTGCACACGTTTCTGTTGGTCATAGTACACTCCTGGAAATTGAAATAAGAACACCGTGAATTCATTGTCCCAGGAAGGGGAAACTTTATTGACACATTCCTGGGGTCAGATACATCACATGATCACACTGACAGAACCACAGGCACATAGACACAGGCAACAGAGCATGCACAATGTCGGCACTAGTACAGTGTATATCCACCTTTCGCAGCAATGCAGGCTGCTATTCTCCCATGGAGACGATCGTAGAGATGCTGGATGTAGTCCTGTGGAATGGCTTGCCATGCCATTTCCATCTGGCGCCTCAGTTGGACCAGCGTTTGTGCTGGACGTGCAGACCGCGTGAGACGACGCTTCATCCAGTCCCAAACATGCTCAATGGGGGACAGATCCGGAGATCTTGCTGGCCAGGGTAGTTGACTTACACCTTCTAGAGCACGTTGGGTGGCACGGGATACATGCGGACGTGCATTGTCCTGTTGGAACAGCAAGTTCCCTTGCCGGTCTAGGAATGGTAGAACGATGGGTTCGATGACGGTTTGGATGTACCGTGCACTATTCAGTGTCCCCTCGACGATCACCAGTGGTGTACGGCCAGTGTAGGAGATCGCTCCCCACACCATGATGCCGGGTGTTGGCCCTGTGTGACTCGGTCGTATGCAGTCCTGATTGTGGCGCTCACCTGCACGGCGCCAAACACGCATACGACCATCATTGGCACCAAGGCAGAAGTGACTCTAATCGCTGAAGACGACACGTCTCCATTCGTCCCTCCATTCAAGCCTGTCGCGACACCACTGGAGGCGGGCTGCACGATGTTGGGGCGTGAGCGGAAGACGGCCTAACGGTGTGCGGGACCGTAGCCCAGCTTCATGGAGACGGTTGCGAATGGTCCTCGCCGATACCCCAGGAGCAGCAGTGTCCCTAATTTGCTGGGAAGTGGCGGTGCGGTCCCCTACAGCACTGTGTAGGATCCTACGGTCTTGGTGTGCATCCGTGCATCACTGCGGTCCGGTCCCAGGTCGACGGGCACGTGCACTTTCCGCCGACCACTGGCGACAACATCGATGTACTGTGGAGACCTCACGCCCCACGTGTTGAGCAATTCGGCGGTACGTCCACCCGGCCTCCCGCATGCCCACTATACGCCCTGGCTCAAAGTCCGTCAACTGCACATACGGTTCACGTCCATGCTGTCGCGGCATGCTACCAGTGTTAAAGACTGCGATGGAGCTCCGTATGCCACGGCAAACTGGCTGACACTGACGGCGGCGGTGCACAAATGCTGCGCAGCTAGCGCCATTCGACGGCCAACACCGTGGTTCCTGGTGTGTCCGCTGTGCCGTGCGTGTGATCATTGCTTGTACAGCCCTCTCGCAGTGTCCAGAGCAAGTATGGTGGGTCTGACACACCGGTGTCAATGTGTTCTTTTTTCCATTTCCAGGAGTGTATATGGACAATATGTGAGAAGTAGGGACTGTTAGTGTTTGCACGTGTGTTAATAATTCAGCAAGGGACTGGATAACAGCATTGCTGGTTCTAAGGACAACTCCAAACACTTTGTGAGTGCACAAGTGGTGTTTTATGGACTTGCTATATTCTCTGCAAGACTCACCAGTACCATTATTTCTACAAGGACTGCAGTGGGTCTGCACCTCTGGTGGCCCACCAATACCATAATCTCTACCAGGACTACAGTGGGTCTGCTCTATGATGACCTACCTTCCAATATTCTTCAAAACGTCGAATGACTCTGCTGTGGGTTTGCTATGTTGTGGCCCATTACCTGTCAGCATGTCAGCACTGTCTTTCCGGTGGAAGGACGCTACTTCTTCAAGACTGCATGGAAATCCACTACTTCTGTGTGCATTCTCTTTTACTGTTCAGACTTTGAAAAAAAAGAAAAACACTGTAATTTTACTGTGATGAATCAGGACTGTCTTTATAGACTGTGAGAAAATTTTAGCTTTGACCAACATTTTATCAATAAGTGTGTGCATTTGATATCTTTGTTATTGTAATTATGAAAAATTTTATCAAATCATTATTGGCCACTGCCCAAAACAATTTGTAAAATTTTTTGTGGGGAGCATGGGGGCTATGTAAGTAGGCTGTTTAGGTTGTTTTTATTGGTAACGCCACCTCTGTATGAAAATCACTGGCTGTGCTGTGTGCAGTCTGTGGCTGCTTTGCATGGTATGAAAATCACTGGCTGTGCTGTGTGCAGTCTGTGGCTGCTTTGCATTGTTGTAATACTCGCCATTGTAGTGTTAGGCAGCTGGCTGTGAACAGCGCATAGCGTTGCGCAGTTGGAGGTGAGCCGCCAGCAGTGGTGGATGTGGGGAGAGAGATGGCGGAGTTTTGTAATTTGTCATGAACCGCTATATATATTATGACTATTAAGGTAAATACATTGTTTGTTCTCTATTAATATCTTTCATTTGCTAACCATCCCTATCAGTAGTTAGTGCCTTCCGTAGTTTGAATCTTTTGTTTAGCTGGCAGTAGTGGTGCTCGCTGTATTGCAGTAGTTCGAGTAACCAAAATTTTTGTGAGGTAAGTGATTTGTGAAACGTATAGGTTAATGTTAGTCAGGGCCATTCTTTTGTAGGGATTATTGAAAGTCAGATTGCGTTGCGGTAACAAAATATTGTGTGTCAGTTTAAGCACAGTCAGGTATAATTGTTCTAAGGGGACGTTTCAAACTACTTAAACCTAACTATCCTAAGGTCAGACACACATCCATACCTGAGGCAGGATTCGAACCTGCGACCGTAGCAGCAGCGCGGTTCCGGACTGAAGTGCCTAGAACCGCTCGGTCTCAATGGCCGGTTATATTTGAAATAAGACTCTAGTTTTCTTTGAACTATTGAGCAGGTGTATCATATGAACCGGGGGTTGTAAAAGGAACCAGTTGTCATTGTCATTAAGGAAGATTAGGCACACAGTTACGAGTCACAATCCCATTAGGTTTTATTACACTTGCATATCTAGATTTCGGCTATGGATAACCAACTTCAGTGCTAAAATACAAGGAAAATGACAGAATCAGAATTAACTTACGTTAAATTTAACAGTAAGTAAAACACCATGTTGTCCAATAGCAGCTACCCAATCTAGTCATCACTTCATTTGAGTTACAATCCAACAAATTCGCGGCAGTACGTCACCATACGATGTTACTGGTGTACAGGCAAGAGACAGAGGCTGTTGTTTACAGCAAGTACAAAAGCGTTAGTTTACTTCATGTAGTGCAAGTATGTTACGATTTTGTTGAAGATCGACTTGATAAAGGTCATCTACCAGTTTGAAATTCGTCAAAAGCTAAACCCCAGTATACTGACTCATATCATAATGCATAGTCGGTATGTAACTGTATTTTATCAAGGCGATATCCAACATATTTTTTAGCTTTTTTTAATTTTTACTTGTAAAGTGATGTAACAGGTTTGTAGAGGACAGTTGTATGTGTTCTGGTGTAACGACAAGAGCCGGCACGAAGATCAGGAACAGTGGAGGAGAGAGGGCTGAGAGACGACGTCAGCCCATAGTGCGCTGACTGGGACTACACCACGACTGCAGCCACATCCACACGAAGAGAATATAAGCGCCGTGCCGCCTGCCCGCGGCCGGAGTAGAAGACCTACTAACGCTACAGCAGTGACTTATGAACAGAACTGTATTGCTTGCACTGAAATTGTCTATACCGAAGGACACTGATTATTTGCAGGTCGCCATTTGCTTCCGTCACACCTTTGTGGATACACAAAGTTAAGTGTTGTCAATTTAACTTACTGCAATATACTCCATTTATACGATCTGGTTGAATTGTTGTCTAGTTCCTTCCCCCCCCCCCCCCCTTTCTTCCCTTCTCCCTTGTATCCCTACCGAGGGCAGATCCTCCCAGTTTGCTCTTCGTCACCAGTGTGCTACGTCAGTACTGTGTTCGGTTCCATTCTACAGTGACGTCAAGTGCTGTGGTTTTAATCATGTGCTTGACTTGTACATAGTGTTGCTATTCGTGATTGTTCTGTGCTACGCCACCCATCACAACTTTTATGCCCTGGCCGTACTTCCGTACTTCGCCTTGTGTTCTTTTCATCCTTACAGTGTGTGGTTTTTGTGTAAAATACTTCTTTAGATTTTTATCTCACTTTTACAGTCACCCCCTTTGTATGGCCTCTTCCATTATGTTATCTCTTTGTATATCTATGTACCGCCATATTTTATTCTTTATGTTGTTTTAAATGTCTTCTGTTATGTAGTTAATGTCTTTCGGCTGAAGAGCAGCGCCTATGCTGCTGCCAGCCCGCCCCAGATGGGGAACTGAAAGGCAATAAAAAAAATTTTGTCTAGCGATCCGAGAAACAGCTTCCTATGCACCCTGTGTTAGACGAGTTGGCAGGATACTACAGTATGAACCTATTAATGACCCTCTTCATAACTTTTGATAGATAGCTTCGTCACTAATATGAGCAAGCACGTTGTAACATGGCGTTTGTTGAATATTTCAAAGTGATATGCATATATGTTTCTCGATTTTAGATATTAAGAAAAGGGATTTGAACAACTGTATTGAAATGAATGTTTATTCATTCGTAAGATAAAGGGTTTTACTTGCACTATATGAAGCAAGTTAAGGCGTTTGTACTTGCTGTAAACAACAGCCTCTGTCTCCTTTCACCCATACACAAGTAAGATAGTATGGTGACATGTACTGCCTCTAGTTTGTTGATTGCAACTCAACTGGTATGTTGACCAGGACGGATAGTTGCTCTCGGATAACATGGTTATTGTTCAATGTGAAGTAAATTAATTCTGATTCTTAATTCTGATTCCGTCATTTTACTTGTATTCTACCACTGAAGATGGCTATTTACAGCCGAAATGTCGATAGGCAGGAGTAATAAAAACTAATGGGATTGCGAATGATTGTTGTCTCTACTTCCTTATAGCCTACGGTCGCTGTGAGCACCATGGAATCATCGTTTATTCTTATTATTGTTTGTGAACTGCACCGACTATCTTGCTCGAGGCTGTAACCTACTTTGCGAACAGCCTTTCCGACCAAACCGAGCCGACAGCTCCACCCTTGTCACAAGTTAGCTTACAACGAGGAAGGAAAGGGGGGGGGGGAGGAGGCGTGGTAGAAGCGCGAGAGATCGTGCGCAGTAATGACGGCCATCTTGTTCCGCGTCATGTGTTTTATCTGGCCATTTCCGGCCCGGCCTGTAGTCACGGGTAATGAAAATGTTAATGCCGCCCGGCGCGTCGCTACTGACACCAGTCGATTTATCTGGCGGAGCCCTATCGATATACTGTATTTTAAAAGCGACGCTGCGGTTAATTCAGGGGGCTTTGGCACTCGTTTTGTCAGAGGCGGTCCGCGGCCTCGCAAGCAATTTGTACGTCCACGCGATGTCAGGTGCTCGTTAAGCGTCCGCGCGAACGACATTTACACATTTGAAATATATCGCCTGTCATCAGTAACCGTCAGCGCTCCTGCAGTTCGCTGTCTGCTACCCTCCGTCGCGCTAAAAGCGGCAGGAAACGATAGTTAGCAGTGCTATCGTTTATTTGCTTCCCAATTAAAGTCAGCTCTCCCACACAAACGTCCGTCTACCTCAGCGCCTATACATCGCGGGGTTCCCAGTTTTTTTATTGCTCTCTGTTACTCGTTTTCTGACGTAAAACTGCTCAGATGAAATAAAAGACAGAAACAGCCAAATAAATTTTCTCATGTCTGTATTTGCATTTTGCGAAGGTATATAACTGTCCAGTGGACACCAGAAGAGGCCCATTACGTACTATATAAATGAGAGTACCGTTCATAACCTTTGATGTCCGCGTAAAAGAAAGAAAGAGAAATTGAGATTAATGAATCTATAGGACTAGTTCGCGAAAGTTGCAACTTCTTGAATGGATGGGAATCAGGAATAAACAGAATTAGCAGATAAAGGAAAAAGTATTTGGGAACAGCACTGTTGGCAAGGAGATACCGTAGGAAAGATTTAGTAGTCTAATTGAAGACCACCACCCTCTCTTTGCTTATCTTCGCTCCTTTCGATCGCCAAGTGTAACTGTCGAAACAGAGGTAATAGAAGCGTGCTTCTAATATACACGGTGAAGAAGCAATGCCACATTTGGAAGTCGGCACGCGATTCCTCGTCCAGGTTAAAGACAAAAGCTTATCTAGCAGAATCATATCGGGCCTGAGTGAAAAGACATGAAAGAAAAGGAGGAGCTGGCAACACTATAACATCGTGCAGACCATCAGAGTGTACAGAGGGAAGTATACCATACCGCAACATCATACCAACCGCCGTAGTTCGCTGAGTAGACTACTGGGTCATCAAAGCCACATCCACCATATAGCTCTAATTCCTGCTAGATTCCTGTTTTTCTTTCTCTTTGACGTTTATGTTCCCTAGTTCTCATCGATTATAAGCAGGACATCATTTCTCACGTCACAATAGCCTACCATATGACAGTGGGATCCATTAAACTGCATGTATGGGTCTACTAACCACGCAGTGCACAATAACAATTGGTCGTGTCTAGTTCATGTAATGTGGCTCCTCGATGAAGTACACAAACGATGAATACGTCGTTATTGTTTTGTTGCTATATGCATTCGATAATAACACAGCTTTGCTCGTGCAGATACTGCACGGTACCCCCAGAAGATGCCATCCCGATCAGAAATTATTCGTCGCCTGGGCAATACCTTCGGGAAACATATGATCTTCGTACGCAAGTAATGGACAGAGGCCACCTTAGGTCTATATGTACTCCACAAATAAAGGAGTGATTCTGGAAACCATTCTCCAATCAAATTGGCGAAGTTCTACTGACATTAAAAGGTAGTTCCAAATATCTCAACGACTAGTTTCTGAAGTGCTGCTCAATGAAGAACTGCATCCACATCATTACACATTAAGTCAACACCAATAGCGATGAAGCGGCATACGACGTGTATAGTTCTGTGAATAGCTTTTGCACCATGTGGAAGAAAACGAACATTTCATGAATAACATTATACGATTAATGAATCTAGCTTTACTCGTGAAGATATTTTCAGCGTCCACAGCAGCCACTACAGATCGGAACATAACCATCGTGTCACCCGTGAACGTGCTATTGAGGTATTAACTTGTTGGCTGGAATCGTGGGAGAAGTGCTTTTGGGACCTTACCTATTGTCGGATGAGTTGAATGCGCGCCTGTATCGTACGTTTCTTCGCAATTATTTGCATGACACATTAGAAAACGTTCCACGTGAGGAAGCGGCAACTAAGCTTTTAGCAAGATGGTGCACTGCCACACTTCAGAATGAATGTGCGTAACTATTTAAATGAAGCGTTTCCAGGGAACTGGATCGATAGTACAAGTTCTAAGTTCTCGCCTCCACGCTCCCTGGACATTAATTCATTAAATTTTTATTTGTGGGGACACTAAAAGAAACAAGGTTATAGTACTTCATCATCTACATCTACATTTATACTGCGCAAGCCACCCAACGGTGTGTGGCGGAGAGCACTTTACGTGCCACTGTCATTACCTCCCTTTTCTGTTCCAGTCGCGTATGGTTCGCGAGAAGAACGACTGTCTGAAAGCCTCCGTGCGCGCTCGAATCTCTCTAATTTTACATTCGTGATCTCCTCGGGAGGTATAAGTAGGGGGAAGCAATATATTCGATACCGCATCCAGAAACGCACCTTCTCGAAACCTGGCGAGCAAGCTACACCGCGATGCAGAGCGCCTCTCTTGCAGAGTCTGCTACTTGAGTTTGCTAAACATCTCCGTAACGCTATCACGGTTACCAAATAACCCTGTGACGAAACGAGCCGCTCTTCTTTGGATCTTCTCTATCTCCTCCGTCAACCCGAGCTGGTACGGATCCCACACTGATGAGTAATACTCAAGTATAGGTCGAACGAGTGTTTTGTAAGCCACCTCCTTTGTTGATGGACTACATTTTCTGAGGACTCTCCCAATGAATCTCATCCACTTCAAATCGTTCCGCACGCATACTCCCAGATATTTTACAGAAGTAACTGCTACCAGTGTTTGTTCCACTATCATGTAATGATACAATAAAGGATCCTTCTTTCTCTGTATTCGCAATACATTACATTTGTCCATGTTAAGGGTCAGTTACCACTCCCTGCACCAAGTGCCTATCCGCTGCAGATCTTCCTGCATTTCGCTACAATTTTCTAATGCTGCAACTTCTCTGTATACTAAAGTATCACCCGCGATAAGCCGCATGGAACTTCCGACACTATCTACTACGTCATTTATATGTATCGTGAAAAGCAATGGTCCCATAACACTCCCCTGTGGCACGCCTGAGGTTACTTTAACGTCTGTAGACGTCTCTCCATTGATAACAACATGCTGTGTTCTGTTTGCTAAAAACTCTTCAATCCAGCCACACAGCTGGTCTGATATTCCGTAGGCTCTTACTTTGTTTACCAGGCAACAGTGCGGAACTATCGAACGCCTTCCGGAAGTCAAGGAAAATATCATCTACCTGGGAGCCTGTATGTATTATTTTCTGGGTCTCATGAACAAATAAACCGAGTTGGGTCTCACACGATCGCTGTTTCCGGAATCCATGTTGATTCCTACAGAGTAGATTTTGGGTTTCCAAAATCGACATGATACGCGAGCAAAAAACAGGTTCTAAAATTCTACAACTGATCGACGTCAGAGATATAGGTCTATAGTTTTGCGCATCTGCTCGACGACCCTTCTTGAAGACTGGGACTACCTGTACTCTTTTCCAATCATTTGGAACCTTCCGTTCCTCTAGAGACTTGCGGTACACGACTGTTAGAAGGGGGCAAGTTCTTTCGCGTACTGTGTGTAAAATCGAATTGGTATCCCGTCAGGTCCAGTGGACTTTCCTGTGTTGAGTGATTCCAGTTGCTTTCCTGTTCCTTGGACACTTATTTCGATGTCACCCATTTTTTCGTTTGTGCGAGGATTTAGAGAAGGAATTGCAGTGCGGTCTTCCACTGTGAAACAGCTTTGGAAAAAGGTGTTCAGTATTTCAGCTTTACGCGTGTCATCCTCTGTTTCAATGCCATCATCATCCCGGAGTGTCTGGATATGCTGTTTCGAGCCACTTACTCAATCTATGTACACGACCTAATGGCTCACCTGCATGCCGCTTCGACAATGGTGGATGCAGGTGTGTTGATTAGGGTCCAACAAAGTATGATCTAGCAGTGGCGAAGTGCTTGCAAAAACAAGTTGGTTGCTTTGAACATCTTCTCTGAAGTGACCGTTGATCATTCGCGTACGTACCGGCTCTGAATTGGACGTCAAACGTACAGAATGGAATTATTGTGTGTAGTGTAATGTTGGATGCACCTGCTTACACTCATCGATCCAAGAGAACGATACACAAAACGGCCTAATAGTTTACGTCCCCTATTAATTTATAAATATTTCTGTTAAGCAGCCCTGGTTACTCTTTCCAGTTATCTGATTTCGTATTTGATGAGGGGAGAAATCAGAAATATCGCGACTTCTAAAAATTTCCTAGTCCACGAAATGTACAGCTCTTTCAGGGAAATACTTTTCCCGAGGCTAGTGTGATAGGACCGCTGTGGCGGTTGTTTGCTCATGATGCCGTGGTGAACGGTAAGGTGTCGACGTTGAGTGACTGTAGGAAGATACAAGACGACTTAGACAAAATTTCCAGTTGGTGTAATGAATGGCGGCTAGCCCTAAATGTGAAAAAATGTAAATTAATGTGGATGAGTAGGAATAACAAACCTATAATTTTTGGATATGGTATTTCTAGTGTCCAGCTTGACAGAGTCAATTCGTTTAAATATCCGAGCGTAACGTTGCTAAACGATATGAGATGGAACGAGCATGTGACAACTATGCTAGGGAAGGTAAATGGTCGACTTCGGTTTGTCGGGAGACTTAGGAAAGAGTGGTTCACCTGTAATGGGGACCGCATATCACGTGCTCGAGCGACCTATTCTTGAGTACTGCTCGCGTGTTTGGGATCCCTACCATGTCAGACTGAAGGAAGACATCGAAGCAATTCAGAGGAGGGTTACTAGATTTGTTACTGGTAAGTTTGAGCAAGACACAAGTGTTACGGAGATGCTTCGGGAACTCAAATGGGAATCCCTGCAGGGAAAGCGACTTTCTTTTCGGGAAACACTATTGAGAAAATTTATAGTAACGGTATTTGAAGCTGACTGCCGAACGGTTCTGCTCCTGCCACCGTAAATCGGGCCTAAGGACCATGAAGATAAGATACGGGAAGTTAGGGCTCATACGGAGGCGTACAGAGAGTCGTTTTACCCTCGCTGTATTAGCGAGTGGAACGGGAGGGGAAATGACAAGCAGTTGTACACGTTACCCTCCAAAACGCACTTAAAGTGGCTTGCAGATTATCTATGTAGCTGTAGATGTAGCGATAGTCTGTCACTTGAATTTATATATTTTTGCACTTAATAACTAATGTTCCTTCTCAATATAAAAACCAACCAAGCAAGCACATTAACAAATTCGATCAATGAAGTTCACTACCAATCACAAGTCAAGAACCATAAATCAGTAGTGATATATTATTATTATACGGATATCCCGCCGTAATTCTCTAGGTTGCAGTAATATCTGAATTCAAACTCCAATCGAGTAAATCTAATCTGGCACGTACAGGCAGTGCAAGACATCTTTCTTGACAAGAGAGTGCGAGGTAGGTTTACAACAACATTTTCAAAATCATATTTTCAGGCGACCGTTGGAACAATCGTACGTCCCTTGACTGCCGCTCCTTTACCGCCTCACTGTCGTACAGCTCCCACTTAGTATTATTCCACTGGTTGCGTTATTGGCAGCGTATCTCGAGCAATTACAATTTTCTGGAACAGTTTTAAGCCACTGAATACACAGAAAATACTCCACCCCGGTAGTTCTTCGGCTACTGAGCAGTCATGTTTTTCAAAACCTGGGACCTAGATCGCGTACTCTAACACTAAAAATAGATCGTGACGGCCGATATAAGCGAATCACCACCAGTTTAAGGAACCTATTAGATCTGAGAATAGCAAACTACAGTATCAGTCCACTATACTCCACTCACAGGTACAGTACTCATCGAAGCTGGTGACCAGCCACTGTACCCAACGGTCTTTATGCTCGTCGTTTTCA
Source organism: Schistocerca serialis cubense (assembly GCF_023864345.2). Classification (NCBI taxonomy): domain Eukaryota; kingdom Metazoa; phylum Arthropoda; class Insecta; order Orthoptera; family Acrididae; genus Schistocerca; species Schistocerca serialis. Next base: position 582,581,294 of record NC_064643.1, read on the forward strand.
AAATACAGGAGATGGAGATTGAGGCATTCACAATCCGGGGCAACTACCTCTGCGATGGGCACAATTGCTGTGGTGTGAGCAATTCGCAGGCTTTGTCAGATTTTGATATGTTCCTATTGAAATAAAACATAACATTACAAAAATGTAAGTATAGGGCGACAATGATTGAACTATATATAAAAAAAAAACGAAAATTAGTTGCAAAATACGGCATGGACACACTTTAGTCAACACGTAAACGTCACTGCAGATATTCAGATTTAGGTTACCACATATTCGATATGTCTGCCGTCGTGATGATGTGGCGCAGACGAATAGCGAAATTCTGCATGACCCACTGATGTGTTGTTAAATCGATGCTGTCGATGATCTCCTGAATGGTTGTTTTCAACTCAGCAATGGCTGAACACCTTGTCTTTAATATAGCCCCACGAAAAAAGAGTTGCGTGTGTTCAGATTTGGAGAATGTGGCAGCCAATCGTGGCCCATACCAGGGGCCTTTGTGTACCCCAAAGCCAGAATGCGATCCCCAAAAGTGCTCCTTCAGGACATCAAACACCCTCCTGCACTTTTGTAGTGGAGAGAAGTATGTGAAAGTAACGGGGGACTAAAAATTATAGTTGTCAATCGAGGTTTTACTACAGTAAGCAGCTACAAACGGATTTAGGTGGCTGTAGTTATGTGTAGACAGAGAGTCTCACATAGGACAGAGGAGCAGCAAACCAAAACTAAAGACAACAACATAAAACGAAAAGGGTTCTGCGATCTCGGTAGTGATGTATGGACATCAAGTACCTCATTCCCGCTTACATAGAGAGGTGGGTGTATTCAACTGATTTCTGAGTTACAGAATTCAAAGTTCCACCAATATGGTCGTTGTAGATATTTTACCACAAACAAGGATCCATCTGATAGAACAAGTTTTGGAGACGTTAAAGGCAGTAGATAAGAGCAAAGTTTGAGAACCAGACTGTCGTCAGGTTGGAGAGATGAATGAAAGGAATCGAAGAGTCCTTATCGAAAGTCATTTAAGATATTCAAAAACCGCTTCTCCTTATCACAACTTGATTGACGTAAGTACTTGCTGGACGACCTACGAGGAATCAGGATAGTAGCAGTATCTCGTAACGTGATTGTGGATTTCAGCTTCGCTACACGCGGAGTTTAAATTTTGCCATTATTCGTTGCTGCGCCAGTACCAGACGTGATTTTGCATGTGCACGTGATAAGAAATATATATACTAAGGATGCCTCTTCTGGCGTACAAGTAGAGCTGACTGAATTGTAAGTGTATTGTAAATTACAAGAAATAAATGAAAACAAAATAATCACTGTACTTCCTGCTCAGTTTTTAAGAAACTTTTTGTATGAAATGATTTACAGCAATCAAGTGAAATGAAAAAGAAGCCATGTTTGCATGCAGCGACCGAAATCGGAACCTGGACTCACCGGAGCGCTAGTTAACGGCACTTTATTCAGTGCTAGATTCTAACACGTTTTTCAGCAATACTGACACATGTAATCCCTGCGCAATACACGCAGACGATTACGTAAACCAGCAAAAAACAAACGGATTTAACAGAAACAACAGAAAAAGTCGATGAATGATTGTGGCAATGCTAAAATGCGAAGCAACACAGGTATTACGTGTTACGCATAAGACTGTGTATTAGGAACATGACAGTATGCTTATGGTTACCCAACACAATGTGTAAATTGGTTGTTGTAGCATTATCATGTTTTTAAATGTTTTGATGGAGCCCATCATTAATACAATATTAAGACACTAAGTAAAGCATAAAAGTAATAGGTATATAAAGCTTCATCAAGTATCCATAGTGAGTCAGGTAAAATCAAAAATTAATTCCCAATGGATTATTTGTATAAATGTCCTGGTGAACATGTCATGCCAAACTGTTATAAGATTTCAAAGGCCGGCTGCGGTGGCAGAGCGGTTCTAGGCGCTCAGTCCGGAACCGTGCGACTGCTACGGTCGCAGGTTCGAATCATGCCTTGGCCATGGATGTGTGTGATGTCCTTAGGTTAGTTAAGTTTAATTAGTTCTAAGTTCTAGGGGACTGATGACCTCAGATGTTAAGTCCCATAGTGCTCAGAGCCATTTGAACCAAGATTTCAAAATACTCATGAATCGGTAATTGCCTTCGACAAAAAACTGTCTTAAGGAGATGACTGAAATTATTCGCTAGTGTAAATGATTTTGTCGTGTCCTTTGCGACGAAGGATCACCTTTATAGTTAGTAATGTCATAGGCATAGTGCTATCAGTATCAAGTGTCCCTTGCCTGTACCAGTGGAACAGATAATGACACTTTTTTTTGTTTTACAACGTCTTCGATGTCTATCCACAAGAAACTGTAGCACGCACGACATTGTTCTTGCATTGGTAAGGTGTGCCATGACCTTTGTTGTGAGAGCAATCATACACAAAAGGTAATTCTTGGGCACATCACATCTCGCGGTTCTCCTGAAATCCAGTAACACTGCGTCTTCAGAGATGCCCCCCGCCCCACCCACACACACACTCCCAGACTAACTTACTAGCTGTGACCTTCGAGTACCTGCCGACACGAAGCAGCTTCTGGGTCGCTCGTTTCAGGCAATCCCAGACACGGAAATTTTGTTACTGTATATACCTGAGCCTAGCTCAGCCAGCCGCAGGTTTCTGACGTGGATGGCCCCATGATGCAGGCCACGTCATCTACATGCCACACTTGAACCTCCACGTCTTCCCAACGTCATATTGCAACTGTATGCAGGCAGTAGGCTTTGCCCGGTATTGCACAAACTTACAAAGTCTTAGGTACATGTTATGTAACGTAAATTTTACACGTTGGCTATCATTTTACACAATAAATTGCGCTTGTTCGTGCGGCTGTGTTAGAACATTGCTGCTTGTGTCCTCGGAGTCTTTCGCGGCGGCATACATGAATAAAACGTTCTCGGTTTTCAAGCCGCGTCAATTCGAATAAAATCCTCTAGCTTTCGACGACCATCTCCGCCACCGTCGTCAGTAATTCATTGACTGCCGCGGCTGCTACGGTTTCTCGCTTATAGAGGCATGATGACATCATCAGCAGCCAATCAGATAGATCCAAATGCGGCATGCGCGCTTAAGTCGACTCGGGCAGCTAGCGGAGCTATTGCTCGTGGCAGCACCGGTGACCGTCAGGTGGATCCAGGGGCAGGCGCCACGTTTGAAACTGCCACTACACGTCACGCGTCTGTCTTTGCGTTCTTTCGATGTCCAACATTTTCCATCTGGAAACATTAAGTTGTTGCGTTACATCCTAACGACAACGTGTTTTTTGTACTGCTGTGAATATTATGAGATGACGGACGGCACAGCCATGGAATCGCCAGTGTCTCCAGCAGTCGCAAGTTTCTTCATGGAGCACTTTGAGGAGCAGGCTCTGCAAACTGCGACATTGCGCCCGTCTTGGTTTCTACGATACGTTGACGACACCTTCTTGATATGACCTCCTGGTGAAGATGCACTACAGCAGTTCGTCGATCACATGAATGGTGTCCATTCCAACATTAAATTTACTGTCGAAATGGAGAAGCGCGGAAAGCTACCATTCTTCGATGTTTTGGTTGAGCGGAAGGCAGGAGGCCAGCTTGGACCTGCAGTGTACCGGAAACCAACACACACTGAACGGTACTTGAACGCCAATAATTTCCACCACCCTGTACATAAGAAAGCGGTCCTGAACACATTGGTTCATTGAGCCAAGATTATCTCTCACGATCACCTACAGTCTGAATTGCAGAACTTAAAACGTGGATACAGCAAAAGAGACATCGCAAACGCTTTCAAGGGCCGCCGACGAAAGACACCTGGTGATTCAGTAGAAGAGGCCGAACGGAATGCATTCCTGCCATACTGTGGAGCAAGTAGCAGCAAGACCAGTGTTCTGTTCCACCCCAAAGATACGAGATATGTTGCGCCTATTACAGATTACATTGCTATTCGAGAGTCTTGGGTGTATGGTGTACCCTGTGAATGTGGCAGCATGTGTATCGGACGAACAATTTGCACGGTTGCCGAGCGTTGTACTGAGCACAAGAACAATATAAAACAAAGGAGCCTTGACAAGTCGGCCATAGCGGAGCATTGCCTAGAAAACGGAAATAAAATACAGTTCGAAAACACAAAAGTGTTTGCTCATCCATCTACATATTGGGACTCCGTTATAAAGGAAGCACCCGTGATTCGTTTAAACAACAACAATTTCAACAGAGACCAGAGGTACACACTCAGCAGGACACGGTGGCAGGTGTTGGACATCGGAAGAAAGCAAAGACAGATGCGCGACGCGGGAGCGGCAAACGTGGAGTCTGCCCCTGGCGCCATCTGATGTCACAGGTGCTGCCACGGGCAATATCTCCGCTAGCTGCCCGGGTCGACTTCGCGCGCGCGCTGCATTGGGGCTACGTCATCATGCCTATATAAGCGAGAAACTGTAGTAGCCCCGGCAGTCAGTGAATTCCTGACGACGATGGTGGAGATGGTCATCGAAAGCTCAAGGATTTTATACGAATTGACGCTGCTTGAAAATTGAGAACGTTTTATTCATTGCTGCTTTCTTGAGACAGAGATAGCTGATGTTTTGATGTTTTTCTGATAGTCTGTGCAATGACAGGAAACGGCTTCAGCATATTTTCAAGTGTAGCTGATACTGCTGTCACAAAGCACGTAATGATACTTGGGATTCTGAAACCATGAGTATATTTTTTGAGGTGAAACTTTTTTTTTTTTTTTTTGTCTTAGGCGACCGACAACCGCCTTCTATGTTTTGTTCAAGATTCATCCATTGGTAAGCGATATGGCTCCGCAGAACGAGCTGAGTTCTGCTTAAGTGGGTGCGCACCTGCTTTTTTATGTGTGTCAAATATTGGCAGTAAACATTTGTTGTTGTAATCATTTTCTGTAGTTGTAATCATTTCGCCAACTGAAACCGAAATAAATACCAATCACGGCTTTGGCATACCAAATCAAAATATGGAATAAAGCCGTTATTTATACATATGTTGTTTCCTGTTCCCTGGCGCTTTCATTTCCTGTGTTATTAATATGTTAATTGTGCTAGCAGCATTCAAGCGCAAGGTGTAATTAATCAGTCCCCATTTAGAGATTTAGATACACAGAGGTAATTATAACATTGTTCACACTGCCAACTGCCACCCCTGCTCCTTATCATTTCTCTGTATTCTGTGAGACACTTTACGGACACAGAGCAACGAAGTTTAAGCCAATAATGAAATGCACTTCATTCGTGACGAACGATTTTTCGAAGAAGGATAACCGCCTTACCAAAGTTTCAATGGGCACTCGTTCACCTACTACCGTGAACATTTTGGAGTACATGGACACCACAACAGTCTAAGCGCAGTTAAGCACAGAGCCATGTCATCCCGCACAGAAATAAAACATATTAGAATTCCAATGTAACAGCTACAACTAGGAAAATTACTGAGCAAAAGCGTGCACTGCATCATATTAAACGCACTGTTAGACTTAGAATACCTGTATACACCGATCAGGCAAAACATTATGACCACAGCCCACCGCGACTTTGGATGCCACCCGGTGGCGTTTCGAACAGGTGACGCGATAACAAAAATAAGAGGAGCAGACCTAGACGGATGCTCATCCTAGCGAAGATATGGGCAGCAAATGGGGAAATACATTGAGACAAGTGACTCTGACAAAAGGCAGATTATTATTACGCAGAGCCTGTGAACGAGCATCTCGAAAACGGCGAAGCTGGTCGAATGTTCACGTGCTACTGTCGTGAGCATCTATGGAAAGAGGTAGAAGGATAGTGAAATTAACCACTAGGCGCTAAATGATTGGGCGTCCACGACTCTTCACAGAACGTGGGTTTCGAATTCTTGTCTCCTCTGTAAAATAGGGCAGGTGGAGACCTGTGGCATCTACATCAAAAGAGCACAATGCTGCTGCACACACAAGTGTTTCGGAACACACCGTTCATCGTTCATTGTTGAACATGGAGTTCCGCAGCAGACTACTCTTACGTGTACACACGTCGACCCAAAGACGTCGTCAGTTACGATTGCAATCGGCACATGACCAGAGATTCGATGGGCGATCAATGAAAACATGTCGGCTCATCGGGTGAATCCCATTTTTGCTACACTGGGTCGATGGTCGTCTCCACGAATGCCATCATCGAGGCAGTCCAAAACTTGCGGCGCACCACGGACGAAGGCTATTCGGAGCAGTGTTATGCTATATGAGAGATTCTCTTGCGCTTGCATGGGACCTGTGATACTAATCGTAGAGCCGCTGACAAATGCGAACCACCTGCATCCTTTCGTGCTTGGTTTCTTCCCCGGTGGCGATATCATCTTTCAGCAGTATAATTGTCTGTGTCTCGTTGCCAAAACCGTACTACAGTGGTTTGAGGAGCATTATAGTGAAATCTGGGTGATGTCTCAGCGACCAAATTCGACTGCTGTAAATCCTATGGAAACCATCCGGATCGCTATCGGGCGCCGTCACCATCTACACAAATCAGAGGTCCGTTATTTACATGAATTACATGACCTATGTGTAGACAACTAAATCCACATACCTCCTCAATCCTACGAACGATCTGTGGGATCTCTGATGCGCAGAGTCAGTGGTGCATTTCGTTCCGAAGACGAACAAACAACCTATTAAACAGGTTGTCGTAATGTTCTGTTTCTTCAGTCGATTTTCCAGTGTACACTGTCGTCTGAACGAGTCTGTTTCTGCCACAGGCTGCAACAAGGGACTGTATTTTACCTATACTTCTTAAATACAGCTGTGCTACAGAACGAAGTTGGGCAATGGAGTTATTAATTTTCGCAAGCGTAATGTTTAAGCCAACCATAGTCATTACGTAATACACATATAATAACTATTTCAACTAATAAAGCCACAGAGGAATTAATGACATTTGCTGTCAGTGGACAATGATTTAAATCAATGGGGAAAGTTGGACATTTTTGCTGGTCGGAGATTCGAACACTGGTCTCCTGCTTATCAGGCAGGCACGTTGACCACTGCCCCGTCAGCACACAGCAGTCGTTACAACTGCAAACTGCATGGACTACCTTGACACGCGTCCCATTAGACACAAATTTCCAAACTGTCTACACACTACAGATACTGTGTGTTTTTCTCATTATCCTCATTACTCGAAAAATTTCGGCTATTAGAGCGTGGTGTGCATCAACGGTGAAGTGAATTGGCCGTCCTCCCTTACTTATATATATGGCATTTGTTCATTCGTGCATGTCCGAAAGAACAGACACCATATACATGATTTTGGAGTCTCCTCACGGATACGTCGAAACTGTACCTGCCGAAGGCGATGTAGAGTCTTGGACAATTTTAATATAAAATGTCCGCTTGCTTAGCTGGGTGGTAACGTGCTCGCTTCCCACGCAAGTGGGGTTCAGGTTTGATTCCCGGCTAGGTTAGAGATTTTCTCCGCTCGAGGACTGGGTGGTGTGTTATCCTCCTCATCATTTCATCCTCATCACCGGCACACAGGTAACCCAATGTGGCGTCGGCTGAAATAACTTATCCGGCTGGGGCCTCCCAGCCTGCGATACCATAGGTTCATTTCCATTTCTTTAACGTGAAATAATGTGTCTTTCATATAGGGATTACACTGCTCATCAGTCAGTTGCATCTACACGTAGACAGAGGAAGCCGTCTGGTAGAATTTTGCACAGAGCATAACTTAACCATAGCTAACACTTGGTTCAAGAATCATAAAAGAAGGTTGTATACATGGAAGAATCCTGGAGATACTAGAAGGTATCAGATACATTATATAAGGGTAAGACGGAGATTTAGGAACCAGGTTTTAAATTGTAAGACATTTCCAGGGAAAGGTGTGGACTCTAACCACAATCTATTGGTTATGAACTGTAGATTAAAACTGAAGAAACTTCAAAAAGGTAGGAATTTAAGGAGATGGGACCTGGATAAACTGACTAAACCAGAGTTTCAGGGAGAGCATAAGGGAACAATTGACAACAATGGGGGAAAGAAATACAGTAGAAGCAGATTGGGCAGCTCTGAGGGATGAAGTAGTGAAGGCAGCAGAGGATCAAGTAGGTAAAAAGACGAGGGCTAGTAGCAATCCTTGGGTAACAGAAGAAATATTGAATTTAATTGATGAAAGGAGAAAATATAAAAACCCAGTAAATGAAGCAGGCAAAAGGGAATACAAACGTCTCAAAAATGAGATCGACAGGAAGTGCAAAATGGCAAAACAGGGATGGCTAGAGGACAAATGTAAGGATATAGAGGCTTATCTCACCAGGGGTAAGATACTTTCTGCCTACAGGAAAATTAAAGAGACGTTTGGAGGAAAGAGAGCCACTTGTATGAATATCAAGAGCAAAGAAGGGAAAGCAGAAAGGTGGAAGGAGTATATAGAAGGTCTATACAAGGGCGATGTACTTGAGGACAATATTATGGAAATGGAAGAGGATGTAGATGAAGATGAAATGGGAGATACAATACTGCGTGAAGAGTTTGACAGAGCACTGAAGGACCTGAGGCGAAACAATGCCCCGGGAGTAGACAACATTCCATTGGAACTACTGACGGCGCTGGGAGAGCCAGTCCTGACAAAACTCTACCATCTGGTGAGCAAGATGTATGAGACAGGCGAAATACCCTCAGACTTCAAGAAGAATATAATAATTCCAATCCCAAAGAAAGCAGGTGTTGACAGATGTGAAAATTACCGAACTATCAGTTTAATAAGTCACAGCTGCGAAATACTAACGCGAATTCTTTACAGACGAACGGAAAAACTGGTAGAAGCCGACCTCGGCGAAGATCAGTTTGGATCCCGGAGAAATGATGGAACACGTGAGGCAATACGGACCCTACGACTTATCTTAGAAAATAGATTAAGGAAAGGCAAACCTACATTTCTAGCATTTGTGGACTTAGAGAAAGCTTTTGACAATTTTGACTGGAACACTCTCTTTCAAATTCTAAAGGTGGCATGGGTAAAATACAGGGGGCGAGAGGCTATTTACAATTTGTACAGAAACCAGATAGCAGTTATAAGAGTGGAGGGGCCTGAAAGGGAAGCCGCGGTTGGGAAGGGAGTGGGACAGGGTTGTAGCCTGTCCCCGAAGTCATTCAATCTGTATATTGAGTAAGCAGTAAAGGAAACAAAAGATAAATTCGGAGTAGGTATTAAAATCCATGGAGAAGAAATAAAAACATTTTAATTCTGTCAGAGACAGCAAAGGACTTGGAAGAGCAGTTGAACGGAATGGACAGTGTCTTGAAAGGAGGATATAAGATGAACATCAACGAAAGCAAAACGAGGATAATGGAATGTAGTCGAATTAAGTCGGGTGATGCTGAGGGAATTAGATTAGGAAATGAGACACTTAACGTAGTAAAGGAGTTTTGCTATTTGTGGAGCAAAATAACTGATGATGGTCGAAGTAGAGAGGATATAATATGTAGACTGGCAATGGCAAGGAAAGCGTTTCTGAAGATGAGAAATTTGTTAACATCGAGTATTGATTTGTCAGGAAGTCGTATCTGAAAGTATTTGTATGGAGTGTAGCCATGTATGGAAGTGAAACATGGAGGATAAGTAGTTTGGACAAGAAGAGAATAGGAGCTTTCGAAATGTGGTGCTACAGAAGAATGCTGAAGATTAGATGGGTAGATCACATAACTAACGAGGAGGTATTGAATAGAATTGGGGAGAAGAGGAGTTTGTGGCACAACTTGACAAGAAGAAGGGACCGGTTGGTAGGACATGTTCTGAGGCATCAAGGGATCACACATTTAGCATTGGATGGCAGCGTGGAGGGTAAAAATCGTAGAGGGAGACCAAGAGATCAATGCACTAAGCAGATTCAGAAGGATGTAGGTTACAGTAAGTACTGGGAGATGAAGAAGCTTGCACAGGATAGAGTAGCATGGAGAGCTGCATCAAACCAGTCTGAGGACTGAAGACAACAACAACAACAACAACAACAACAACAACAACAACAAGAACAAGAGTGAGAATGTCCGCAAAGCGTTTAAAAAACTATGCTTGTAATTCCTACAAGGCCACCATGAATTCCTCAAACGTCGCTTTTTCTGTAACGCTAGTGAGCTTAGGGAAATTGACGGTGTTTTCCTGCGAGAATTCTTCCTTTCCATGACGCGCTTTTCTTTTTAAATACATGCCAATCAAATCAGATATTGTTGTTTCTCACTCTGCAGTATCTTGCTGTGAGCAGTGTGGAGTCAGGTTCTCTTACAATACGAAGTCTCCAATCCATTCCGGATGTTCCAGTTTTGTTCCTGCACTCCTTTTTCCTTCACAAATTCAGCAATAGCGAGGTTTAAAACGCAAAAGCGTTCCAGACGTGCGCCTCAACTTAACCAATGCACTTTGCAGTATAGTGTCTGCATACCATTCATTCAGTTCCATCAAAAATTGGTGCAACTGACAATGAAATTATGTGTTCCACTCGAGTAATTTTAATAGTCGTTCCACCACTTTCTTCATAAATTTAGCACGAAGTGCTTCTTAACGTGCAGAACAATGAATCCCGTCTAGCGCTCTTTGTAATTATTTTGATCTTCCGTTGGCAGATAAAACTTTAAATTCCTTCTGGATCATGTTGTAACGTCGTTTTACAGCAAAGTTACCGGACCTGTCGATTATGCGACTGCATAATAGATATCGATAATTCTTTCCCCGTCTTCTGTCATTCTCATTCTGTTTTAAAGACTTGTGGCGGTACGCCATTGACACTGACATGTGCCGACACAAGTATACCATATCACATTCTAACATTCTGTGTGGTGTCTGTTGTTCTATATCATGTCTCCCTACCACTATCGCGCAACAACGCCCTGAGCGTGTTTTTTAGGGAATTGACTAGTTTGAACCTGGGACCTGTTGCTGGTAAGGAGACGTCAGATCACACATGACATGTAGAATTCAGAAGAGTTCAGTGAGACTAGCGATGATATAACCAAATACTTAATGATTTCAGCGTCAGCTCCACTGCACTACCTGTAAAAGAATCTTAATACTAACTAAATTTAGTGGAAGGGTCCAAGGCTTTCCTATTTTTAGTTAGCTGGTAAAATAACGTCGAAAAAGCAGTTAAGCTTACCATTGGAAATTTTATTCTACTCACAAAACATTGTTTATAAATTGCACTATTGATAAAAGGAAATGTTTTAATACAGGATGGCAAAAAACCAACTGCGTTCAACAAAAATGTGAACGAATATTATCCGAATGGGTTTCCAAGTTCTACAATGGATCGAAGGATGACCTAGGCCATATTACATCTATAATCTAGGTTTAAATTATGTTTCATAAAACAGAAAACTATCAAATTGGTCTACAGTGACCCTCAATTATCTTTAAGTACTTATCTAGCATGTCATAAATTACAGTGGTTGATGTGGCTTCTCAATAACTATATTACAGAAAAATCATTGCGTTTCAGATTTTTACTTCAAGTGGAAAATGTGAACACCATGTGCTTTAATTGACGATCGACACTAGTATTACGCAAAAAAGGTGTGTAACAGATGAGACTTCTGCAGTTCTGAGTGAAGCTTTATGTGCTGTTATGCGGCATCGCATGCGTTCATTACCTTGTCGGTGTTCGTCAGGGGGCGGCGGACAGCACAGCTCCGCTCCCCTCGCCGTCTCGGAAGCAACTCTGTCCTCACTTCTCCTTACTAAAATTTACCGAAGTTGTTTTAAAAAAACTATCTGGTTGTGTTTTCATCTGACCAATCAGGGTCTCAATGTTAACCTTAAGTTCCGCCTACAAAAATTCTGTCTATCCAATGAGAAACGTTATACTTTTCGTGGTGGCGCAATGTTTTTAAAGTTTGAAAGGTAACAGAGACGCGAAAAAGTCTCACGCTAAAACTTGCAGCTGGTGTGGTTCTTTCAGTGTTATCGTAAGATCTATACTGCTCTTCTGGAGGGCTCTATCTTTTAATATTGGCTGGGGGCTGGTCCTGACATAACAGAGATGCGAAAAAGTCTCATGCTAAAACTTTTGGCTGGGGTAGCCCTTTTTGTGTTATCATAAGATCTATACTGTTCTTCTGGAGGGCTCTAGCTTTCAGCATGGGCTGGGGGGGTGGTCCTAGCGATAAGCTGGCGACGTGGGTATCTGTCCCTTATCGTAGGGCCTTTCAGCTTAACACGGTTCTGCTCTCGGCTTCTGCTCTCATTTCTCCCCTCGGAACTGCGTCTGTCTCACGGTGGGAAGATATTACATGCATTTAGTCATTCTTGTGTTAGTCTGTGGTATTCCATTTGCTCACTCATTACTCGAATTACTTTGTTTAATTTAATGTCACGATTTATTCGGAGCTATGTGACATACCACTGGATTTGCTTATCATGTCAGGGGTTTCATGGAAGGTGTTGGATTTGCCTGACACCTTACATATCATCACTCTTCGAACTTAATTTTTGCACTGAAGTTAGGCAATGATGGAATCGTTGTCTAAGCCAGTCAAAAATTATTCCGTTATCTAAATTTTGTTGCCTACTGTTCAGTCATGTTATTCTGTTCTATGCTAGTTTGTATTACTAATTTATATTTTTATATTCTTCCATATTATTATCAAAAATATGTTTATGTTGAGAAGGGAAGAATATTTTTATTCTATTATAATTATTATTTTTTAATTTTTTTCATTCTTTATTTAATTACGAAGTTTGTTTTTTAAGAAGTTTGATATTGAAAGTGAGGAGTCTTTCACATCGATTTTCTTAGAAATATTGTTTTTATAAATGTAGTAATTAAGTAACATCTATTACTAACACATTTTCTAAATATCATGTACAAGTAAAATGTTTTTGTTTCTAGACACTCATTTCAACATTGTTACACTAACAAATAGGAATTATTTCCAGGAATTGCTTTGACAGAGAAATATAGATACACAAGTATTGAGATATTATCCTAACAAATGCTAAAATGTTAAAAAAAAGGGAAAACATCTAACAAGATAATTTTTTATTCTTTGTTCTTATAAGGAGAAAATAAGTAAAATATAGTTATTCTTTTATTTTTATGAGGAGAAAATAAGTATCATATAGTTTTAGTGTTTATTATGCTTTATTTTTGTTCTTTATATACTGTCCATTTCAGAACTAATGACTTATTTTTATCGATAGTCTATTTTTTACTTAAGGCCATAGTCAATGACTGTTATTTTGTAGTTTATGAATGTTTAAGTATGAGGTTGGTGAATTTTTTTTTGCATGAAGGTGATGGACTTAAGCGAGATGGATGTGGGCAAGTATTTCACGTACAGCTTCATTCGTTGTTCCTTGTTGGCTTTGCAAGTGTGTGTTGCTGTTGTGGAGGTCCCATAATGGAATGGAGGTGTGAATGCAGAATTTCGTGATTTACTGGCTTTGTATGCGTGAAAGTCATCGTTATGTGTCGCTGAAAGCTGTCGTTTTTCGTTGTAATATTTCGCAGACGACTAGTTTACAGTAGGATAGGGATTTAGGAAGGTATGTCGTCTATTCTTCACCCATCTTCTTTCTTGGACTCAATCTTGCGAACCTTCAACCTCTGTTATTCCTGCTTTTTCTCTGCTTCTTACTTGCATCTTGGTTCTTCTCTGGGCAGGATATGGAAATATTTATTGATAACTAGTCGCTTTGAAGTTCTCCTCTTAGTAACAGTTTGATAAATTATTTGGGCGTGTCATTTTTACTTTGTGTAAGTTTTATTCAGTTTCGTGCATCAGCGTGCTGTTTAATAGCAGTAGTGTGACTTTTACACATATATATATATATATATATTTTTTGCGAGTGGTGGCTTGCCCAAGTGGTCTTCTCGTTGGGCCATTTCTTGCTCGCTCTGCTGAGTCGGGGCATTCGGAGACCCTTCTGGCATTCGGTGTCCTGTCGTGTCTCTGCAGGGTTCCGCCACTGTGTTGTTCCGTGTTCTGTCCCAGCAGGGTTGTGCCACCCTGTGGTTCAGCTTGGCAGCAGATTTATTTACTGCCCACTTCGGCTACAAGGGCCTTCTGTTGGTCTCACTGCCCTTTCCCTTCTCTCGACGCTTCTGCCTTGTAGGAATCTTGTCTTGCTAATCACGTCCTTTCCTTTCTTGATACTTCTCGCGTTGCAACTTGTGGGTCGTTCCATCTCGTCCTTGCTGGAGTTTTTACAGTGGTTCTTACAAAAAGTTTTACTTATAATCATCTAACATATGTCTAGTACCTACATTGTTTTACACCTTCTTAAAAGCTTTACAAATTTCGGCACCCTTTCCATGTTACAATTCTAAGTAATTTTGTGTCTTAACGTCTACAAGAATCCTCAAATTCATTTTTTTGTGTAGTGATGTGGTGTATAGCATTTTAGTATTTCATGCTGTTAGACTATCTATGCTTTATCCATTACCTTAATCAATGGTACTATTGGTGTTATTTTTGTTTTTGTTTTTATTGAAACTACTTTCTTTTCCCACCTTCCTCTCTCTTCATTCTTCTTTCTCCTGACGATCTTATCTGCAACATAATCTTGATATATTGTGCTGATTATTTACCAGTAATAAAAGTAATCTTCAAACTTTTTGATATGGCTCACATGGTGAAATCCTAAGGTTTTGCCTGTTTTTGGGTTAATTAGTTCCACAGCATTATCATGAGCAATACAGCTAATTATGACAGGTCCTTTGTATGCAGCATAAAACTTATGTATTTTGTGTTTCTGTTTGCTGGAGAGATGGTGTCTCTTTACAAATACTTTCTGGCCTACTGAGAATGTTCTTTTAATTGCTGTTCTATCTCCTCTTTCTTTTCTTTTAATGGCTGCCTTTCTGATGTTGGAGAGTGCTGTTGCTATGACTTGTTTGTGCTGTCTATGTGGTACAATAGGAAATCTAACATTTTCTCTGGTTATGTTTGGGGGTTCAATATTTTTAAGTCCAGTAACTGGAGGTAGTAGTGTAGTGCTATGTGGCATTTCATTTATTACTTCTTGAAAATCTATAAGGTATATATCTCAACTGTCGTGTCTTTTGCCTGCATATAATCGGCATAAAGTGCCTATGTCCTTCATAGATCGTTCTGCTGCATTTACGCTAGGTTTGTACTTAGATGTGTAGATGGGTTTTATTTAGTGTTGTTTTAACGTGATCTGCCATTGCACTGATTTGTATTGTGGGCCATTATCCGAAATTATTCATTCCACTCGACCTACGTGTCGGAGAAAACCTTTTCTAAATGCTTTACTTACAGTAAGACCTGTTGGCCGTTTTAATGGTGTCAAGGTAACATATTTAAAAGTAATTTCCAAAACGACAAATATGTAAATATATCCATTTTTGTGCATGGGAGGGGCCCATCAAAATCTGTTGCAGCTATTTGTTTTAATCTTTTAGGGATTATTGGAAACATAGGTGGTTTGGTTTGGAAAGTGACATGTTTAGCCCTCATACATTTTTTGCATTTGAGTAATATTGTTCTAATTTGTCTTTCCATATTAGGAAAATGGCCTGTTTGTTTTATTTTTAAAAAACATTTCTTTGGTCCAAAGTGGCCATTATTTAAATCTGTATACCATATCTACGTATTAATTAGTTCATCTGGGATATAAATTAACCATTCAGTCGCTGCAACATTTCGTCTAAAAAATAAAACATTGTTTTTTACGAGATAGTGGTGTCGAATGTCTGGAAAATCCTTACCTCTCGACTTGTGTTTGTTTCCTATTATTTCGGGATCCTTGTCCTGCTCTTTGCCTATGTTTTTCAATGCTGTCGTAATGTAGTTTTCGAAAGGTACTTGTTTCATATAGTACATTGTAAACTGGTCTTCTACTGCTTCCAAACCTATGTTATTGGATGCACACTGTGGACATCGTGATAAAGCATCTGCTTATACATTCGCTGGTCCTGGTATGCGTGTAATAGTGAAGTCAAATTCTTGTAGTATTAATATCCATCTGGCTAACCTCCCATGTGATAGTTTGGCGGATAACAGAAATTCTAATGCTTTGTGGTCAGTGTATACTTTTGTTTTTCTTCCCAATAGGAAGTATCGAAAACATTGGAAGCCCCATACAATGGCCAATGCTTCCAGCTCCGTGACTGAATAGTTTTTCTCGCTTTTAGTGGGTACCCGACTGGCAAATGCAATTGTTCTATATGATCTTAGCGCTGCTTGTTCGTATTCTTGGAATAAAACTACTACTAAACCTGTTTTCGCGCTATCAGTGGCCATACAAAAATTTTGTGTTAGATCAGGATGTGCTAAAATCGGTGCTGTTATTAGTGCGCTTTTCCCTTTCAAAAATTCTACATTGGCTTATTGATCCCATACCCATGGCGTGTTTTTTCCAGTCAATGCATATAGGCGTGGTGTTGCGAGAGAGTCGATCCAAATAAATTTTTTATAGAATCCAGTGAGACCTAGAAATCCTCTGAGGGTTTTCTTATTATATGGAGTACAGAATTCTTTGATTGCCGTTAGTTTTTCTGGGTCGGGCATTACCCCTTTCTCGGAAATTATGTGTCCTAACAATTTGACCTCTCGCCTTCCAAATTTGAATTTTGTTATATTTACTGTGACCCCATGCTCTTTCATGATCTGTAAAAACTGAATTAATGTGTCGTTGTGATGTTCCCAAGAGGGTTCTGCTATAATCACATCATCAACATAACATGTAATTTTTTGTAAAATTTCAGGACTGAGTATAGTATTATAAACGCTGCTGATGATATGTTTAAACCAAATGGCAATCGTTTAAACTGGCAACATCTATCGAATACGATAAATGCTGTAAATTTTCTACATTCTGGGGCCAATTCTAGTTGCTAGAAAGTACTCTGTAAATCAAATGATGAAAATATCTTAGCACCGTGGACGTTTTGTATCAATTCCTCTAATTTTTCTGGGCGATGTCTCAGTGATTATGATTGCGTTGATCTGTCTGGAATCCAGCACTAACCTGATGCTCCCATCTCGTTTTTGTACAATATGGAGCGGGCTGTTATATGTGGAGGTAGTTGGTTCAATTATATCGTCATCTAACATCTTAGATACTCCTGGAATACTTTATTCCTGTAGGTTAATGGGATTGTACAGGGTGGCACTCTAATGGTTTGTGCTGTTTTACTTCAAACTTGTACCGAATGTGTCTAATACTGCCAGTCTTAGGTAAAAATACCTCTGTTTTATCTCGTAAAATCCCCTCTAATTCTCTTTTACTGTGTTCCGAAATACCTTGAACTTCTTGCAATTTTTCATCGATTTCTTTATGGACTTATAACATGATTTGAGGCGATTCCCCCTTTTGTGCATACCATTCCAATTCTTCATCCTCTTTATCTTGCGTCATTCTTAATTGTTTGTTTATAACTGGTATTTCTTCTAATTTTAGCTTTTGCTCAAGTGTGACATTCCCGAATGTTACGCTACCTTTCCTCGTATCTATTATCGCTCGTCTCTCAGTTTAGGTATAATCACGAAGTTGGCTTCGATCTTTTCACCTTGACACGAAAGAGTTAACCCTGTTTGTCTCGTAACTTCCGCAGCATTGTTTCTAATAGGTCCTCTTACTTTAATCTTACGCGTTTTCAGAACTGGCAATTCCTCATTGTCATTACACTGCATGAATACATTTTCTGAGATCACAGTCAGTTCACTTCCGTTATCAATTACAATATTGACTGGGATATGCTTTACCATGGCCTTCACAATTGGTTGAATTTGAAAGGGTTGGTTCTGTTCTTTTTGTTCTTGCATCAACGAATCCTCCACTGAATCATACATAAGTCTTTTTAGGAATTTCCCTTGTGAATTCGAACTTTCTGTAGGATAAGCTTCGACTGCTACTTCTCTCTCTTTTATTTCCTCTTCCATAATTTACGCTTTCTTCATCATCCTCTACTTTTTCCTCATCCTCGTCTATCTTCTCCTTCTTCGTCGCTACTTTCACATAATCGCATTTAAATGCTCTAATTATCGCTTCATAAGTTCCTTCATCATGTACGTTGGTTTGTGTGCTCACTCGTAACTTATTTTCAACTTCTGTCGACCGCGCATTATCCTCATTGAATTCGCTTTCTCTGGTTTCCATCTCAAATAGCTCTGCAATACTGATTACTTCGCCCGTTCCTCCTACATTCGTTGTGCATGCCTCTGGTAACTGATCTTTCTCGTCAGTATTCTCCCGATTAATTTCGTCCCAACACGATATTGTTATTTTCTTGTCTTCGTTTTCATCTGGTCCCTGCGGTTTTGTTTCTTCCTTCTTCTCTTCTCTTGATAAGGTATTTACTTCTCCGTTCAAGGTGCTGCAATTGTCCTGGGTCGGTGCGTCATTCCCTTTGGCATGGGCGTTTAGCTGTCAATTCGAACGTTTTTCGGGGTTTGGTGGTCTTACCTCCACCTCTTCTATCTGTATTCTCTTTTCTTCCTCCGCTTGTTGATATTGATTTCTTTGTTGATAATTTGTCGGTCTATTGGTTCTCCAGTACCCGTTCCGGTTGTCGTGATTCCCTCTGTAATAGTTGTTGCCGTTCCTGGGTGAATTATAGTTATTGCCATATTCTCTTCTTAATCCATAATCGTTTCTTTGTAGAAATCTATTGTCGTTTCTTTGTGCGAAGTTATCACGTGGTTCGTAATCATTGTTTCTTCGTACTGTGTCTTGGGGATTCCACTGCTTTTTGCTTTCGTTTTCACGTGCGCTTCGTCTTTTTCTTGCGTCATGTTCCGAAAATATGAACTCTAGTTCCCTTAGAGTACCTTTAAATGCTTCGACGTCATTGCCTCCGCGACCTACTAATAATTGCTGTATTTCAATGGTAGCTTCATCGCGCATAATTTAATCAACTCTCCGTCACTGTATGGTACATCTAAGCATTGATTTTTTTTTTTTTTTTGCCATTAATTCGAAAAATTTGACGGGACTCTTCTCTCCTGAATTTTCAAAATATGGGTTCTGTAATAATTCGTACTTCACTCTGTTCTGTGCTTCGCTGGACCAATATCGTGAGAGAAAGTTCTCTCTGAAATCTTCGTACGATCGGCATGTCGCTGCAACATTCTGCATGGTTTCTGCGACTGTTCCTGACATGTGTGCACATATAAAGTCCAATTTGTATGCTAGCGTCCAGTGTTCTGGTAATCCTACTCGGAATTGATCAATAAAAGTTCGTGGATGTAATGAGTTTACTGCTCGAAAGTGTTGAAATTTTCTGACTGTGAGAAAATGATCGTTGTCGTACTTCGTCATAGTTCCATATGAAATTCGCGATTCTTCGAAACTTTTGTTTCTGATCATTTCTCCCGTCGTTCTTTCCGGTTGTAGTAGATCCATTGGATATTGTCCACTGTAACTTTCGCCTACCCTTGCGTAGTATCGTTTGATTGGTACGCAATAATTTTCTTCCATCCTTTGTGAACGTGTAGCTGAATGCATTGCACTGTACTCTTCGCGACCTGGCTTTCCATTGTCAGGTATTGGTTCGGTATCTTGTCTGGCTAACCTTGCTGCGTCTTTGAACGATCCAAACTGTCTTGAAACATACATTTGTGGTTCCGCATGTGTTTGTAATGCCGTTTGTTCATCAATAATTTCGGAACGTGTTTGTTGCTGTGCAGGCTGTCTGATTTCACGTATGTTACTTTCCGCCTGTGATTGGAATCGCAAATGCGTAATATCTTTGTTAATTGCTTGTTTTTCCGGTGCTGTTACAGATACGGATGTGGTTGCAGACTCTGTGCTTGTTCGATCCTGTTCACTACGCTCTTCAATGGATTGCAACAACTCTGTTCGCAATTTCTGGAATTGTCACTTCGTTTGCGCTTCTATCTTGACTATGCGGTTATCATATCTTTTCAGCGATGCTTTTGTGATACGTTTGTGTAACACACTGTTTTCGACAACTTCACGCACTGTACCAGGTGCTTGTCTAGTAATTATGTTTATCTGTTTCTCTAGTTTCTTGACTTCTCCCTGGGTGTTGTTACGTAATGTTTTCATCTCGTCCTGAATGTCATTACGCAATGTTTGTACGTCCACTTGTACCGTGTCAATGTCTGTTCTCAATTGATTGCGACCTGTTATTAAGTTTCCTATCACTTCTCGAGATTCTTTCGCTTCGTCTTCAATACGACTTAGTTGTAACTGAATTTTTTTGTTTTGTTCTTTAATCTCACGCATTTGTTCCGTAGTTTCTGCACTCCGAATTTGAATTTGGTTCGCTATGTCTTTATTTTGCCTTGCCATGGTTTCCGTAATTGGTTGTAATTATTCTGCCAGATTGGTGGGTCCTATTGCGTTTTCTTCCGACGTCCTACGCTCTGTGTTTTCGCCCAAGTGTAGTTTCGCAACCGATTGCATTGAACTGTGCTGTGACACGTTTCTGCTCGCATTCCTTGTACTCTGTGGTGAGGGAGCTCTGATTACTTGTACTATGGGTTCTAAGCATTCAAGACGCAAGTTAGAATCCTCATCGACTGTCTCTCTACTTTCCTGCTGCTCTGTTGTATGCTGACTTACGTTTTTTATGCCTTGACGTACATTATCCTCGTTGTGGTGCGTTATATGTCCTATTTCTCGCGATACAGCATCGTCTGTTGTACTGTCCTCTATTCTCTGTCCATTTTCATGCTGGGTCTCTACCTCAATTCGGTCAAGGTCTCGATTTGCCATTGATAATCTTTCCGAATCCCTTATTTTCTGTTTTAAAAGCAATTCACGCGCCCTACTTTGAGTCAACATGCGCTCATACGATCTCACGCGTTTCATGAACTTTTTGTTCACACGACTTGACACTTATTATATCCAAGACTGACAATCCATTCACTTACTTGTAGGATCAGACCCAACTAGTCAACGATGTATCCGCGACCTGTGCGCTTCCATTGAGGAAAAAACTTAATTCTAACAATTTTTAAAAGCCATAACTTAATTATGCTATTGTCTCTGCTAGAATGTCTCACTATCTATCGCTGCAGCTACTGTTTTCAACTATTTATGCCTTTCAAAAAAATATTTTTATTACGAAAATTTTTGTAACAGGATATTTTTCTGACCTAGTTAGGCATGTGGTCGACCTTCAATCATGGTATTTTATCATCCTGGCAGGGTCGCCATTTTCTAACATTCTGCATGGTGTCTGCTGTTCTATATCGTATCTCCCTACCACTTTCGCGCAACAACGCTCTGAGCGTGTTTTTTAGGGAATTGACTAGTTTGAACCTGGACCTGTTGCTGGTAAGGAGACGACAGACCACACATGACATGTAGAATTCATAAGAGTTCAGTGAGACTAGAGATGATATAACCAAATACTTAATGGTTTCAGCGTCAGCTCCACTGCACTCCCTGTAAAAGAATCTTAATACTAACTAAATTTAGTGGAAGGGGTTCAAGGCTTTAGTATTTTTAGTTAGCTGGTAAAATAATGTCGAAAAAGAAGTTAAGTTTACCATTCGAAATTTTATTCTACTCACAAAACATTGTTTATAGATTGCACTATTGATAAAAGGAAATGTTTTAATACAGGATGGTAAAAAACCAACTGCGTTCAACAAAAATGTGAACAAATATTTCCTGAATGGGTTTCCAAGTTCTACAATGGATTGAAGGAAGACCTATGCCATATCACATCTATAATCTAGGTTTAAATTAAGTTTCACAAAACAGAAAACTATCAAAATGGTCTACAGTGACATTATCTCTAATTACTTATCTAACTTGTCGTAAATTACAGTGGTTGATGTGGCTTCTCAATAACTATATTACAGAAAAATCATCGCGTTTCAGATTTTTGCATCGTGACAAATGTGAACACTATGAGCTTTAATTGACGATCGACACTAGTATTACGCAAAAAGGTGTGTAACAGATGAGACTTCTGCAGTTCTGACTGAAGCTTTATGCGCTGTTATGCGGCATCGCGTGCGTTCATTACCTTGTCGGTGTACGTCAGGGGGCGGCGGACAGCACAGCTCCGCTCACCTCGCCGTCTCGGAAGCAATTCCGTCCTCACTTCTCCTTACTAAAATTTACCGAAGTTGGGTTAAAAATCTATCTGGTTGTGTTTTCATCTGACCAATCAGGGTCTCAATGTTAACCTTAAGCTCCGCCTACAAAAATTCAGTCTATCCAATGTGTATCGTTATACTTTTCGTGGTGGCGCAATGTTTTTAAAGTTTGAAAGGTAACAGAGACGCGAAAAAGTCTCACGCTAAAACTTGCAGCTGGTGTGGTTCTTTTAGTGTTATCGTAAGATCTATACTGCTCTTCTGGAGGGCTGTATCTTTTAACATTGGCTGGGGGTTGGTCCTGACATAACAGAGATGCGAAAAAGTCTCACGCTAAAACTTTTGGCTGGGGTAGCCCTTTTTGTGTTATCGTAAGATCTGTACTGTTCATCTGGAGGGCTCTAGCTTTTAACATTGGCTGGGGGGGGGTGGTCCTAGCGGTTAGCTGGAGACATGGGTGTCCGTCCCTTATCGTAGGGACTTCCAGCTTAACACGGTTCTGCTCTCGGCTTCTGTTCTCGTTTCTCCCCTCGGAACTGCGTCTGTCTCACATTGGGAAGGTATGACATGCATTTAGGCATTCTTGTGTTAGTCTGTGGTATTCCATTTGCTCACTCGTTACTCGTATTACTTTGGTTAATTTAATGTCACGATTTATTCGGAGCTATGTGACATACTACTGGATTTGCTTATCATGTCAGGGTTTTCATGGAAGGTGTTGGATTTGCCTGACACCTTACAACGTTAAGTATGCCATATCACGTTACTAAATGGCATATTGCACAGTACCGAGGACTGAGAAGAACCGCCGGCCGGAGTGGCCGCGCGGTTCTAGGCGCTACAGTCTGGAACTGCGAGACCGCTACGGTCGCAGGTTCGAATCCTGCCTCAGGCATGGATGTGTGTGATGTCCTTAGGTTAGTTAGGTTTAAGTAGTTCTAAGTTTTAGGGGCTTATGACCTCAGCAGTTAAGTCGCATAGTGCCCAGAGCCATTTGACCCATTTTTTTTTTTTTTTTTTTTTTTTACAAGAACCGAGCTAAGCGAAGACAAGCGGAGCCTCTATTTGACGCCATTGCGGCGAATTGTTCGTCGAAGTAGGTGACATGATTTGAATAACACAAACATCCAGTCCCCAAATGAGGAAATTCTCCAATTCCACCGGGAATCGAAGCTGGAACCCTGACCTGTAAAGGCACGGTTGCTAAACTTCTACGAGCTGTGGGCACTAAACACCAAAATATACGAGCTGTCAGTATTGCAGGGGTTCCAGCAGGCCACTGCAGCCGTCTTCAGGTACAAAAGTAAAGGAAAAATTATCTTCTAAACCTATTTGACTAGTTCCGCTCATCAGATGTGAGCAGGCCCAGATGTCCCGTGCTCTGGTGGCAACACATGAGAGGTTAAAAGGATCACTCGCAACCACTGTCAATACGCAGCCGCTGTGTCCCCTGTAGAATTTACCTGCATTTACTAAAATATAGCTAGCATTCAAACGAAAAGATAACAACCAATAAGTGATCGGACAAATGCGCATGACAAGTGGTTTCGTGATACTACAGACTGACTACGTAAAAAATAAATAAATATAAATAAAATAATGAAGATTTAGAAACATAGATCATGTACAATAGTTGGCACGCTTAAAAGAAATAAATAAAACACCTGGTGATTCAAAAAGAAAGATCGGATTTCAGTTGTTTTTAACATATATATATAAGATGCCCATGTCACTGGAGAGATGAATCTTCAGTTTTGTCACAGCTGCGTTGTTGTTGGTTTGTACCAAAGTGGCGGCTGCATCGCAGGAGAAATAATTTGGTGTGTAGGAATTTGCGCGAAGTCAATTCATTGTTCAAGCGCAATATGCATTCCGTCGACGATTCATCAAGAACCTGCCTCTGCACAAGCAAAATCATGTCTGGTATAAAAAGTTCTGGCAAGTTCGTGCACATCCAAGGGGAAGAGGACTGGCCTCTCATGTGCGTCTTATGAAAATGTCGCACGGAGTCCTCTGAGACCCACAAGACGGGCAGGTCAGGAACTTAACTTCCTCAAACAACGGTGTGGCGTATTCTGAAATGACGCCTGCGTATGAAACCTTGCAAGTTGCAGCTACCGCAGCAGTACCATAACAGAAGGTACGAATTTTACATTTCAGTCCTCTCGGATGTGGCAGAGGACACTTTTAGAGAACATCTTTTCGAACGAATCGACGTTTCATCTAACGAGTAAAGTAAACCGACGTAATGTAAGATTTTGAGAATTACAATTTTTATAGGAAATGTCAAACATGGCTATGCTGGAAGATTTGTTGTTTCCTTAACTTCACGAAAATTCTTCTTCTTCTTCTTATTATTATTATTATTATTATTATTATTTTTTTTTTTTTTTTTTTTTTTTTTTTTTTGCATGATGGCTCATCGCCTCACTTTCACCTTGAGATGCGGCGTTATGTTAACACCACCAACCCACAACGTAGTATTGAAAGAGTGTGGACAGCAAGACCTTGTTTATTTCTTTTGGCCTGCCAGGTCACCAGAGTGTGATTTTTTTGTGTCTGTGGGGCTACTTAAAAGACAAAGTCCTTGTTCGACCTGTGGCAGTTACTCTTCAAGAGCTCAGAAATCTATATGTTGAAGCTGTCGAATCAGTAAACACGAACCTGTTGATTCGCGTGTGGATCCAAATTGACTACCATTTAAATGTTTTCCACCAACGCGTGATGCTCATGTTGGGTGCGTGGTATAGTGTCTGTGCGAACATAAAACTATGAACGTTTCTCTACACATTTACATGCGCAATAATTTCTTGTCTTCCATAGTTTGTCTGTAATAAAAAACTGAGACCTGTTATCTCTTTTTTAGTCATTCTTTTAATATACTGCTGGAAAAGATGCAGGTTCCTCGAAGAAACTGTCACTTTATTGACAAGTGGGGTGACAGGTAGTTCATGATTGAAGGAGTATATGATAAATTCAGGATGAAATGTCATAGTAATGTGTGCCTAAACAGTCACATCAGCACATGCAGTATACCCTCTGGCGGCAACGCGTGCCTGTGTTCTCGCAATCAAACAATCATAAAGGTGCCGAATGGCGTCTTGCGATAGAATGACACAAGAGTGATGCAACCTTTGTTATATTTCGTCAATGGTTCTTGCAGGCACTGGAGAACGAAAAAGTTGCCACTTTATTGTGTTCCACACATGTTCCATTGGCGAGAGATCTGGGTAGGCAGTTGCTGTACACCATGAAGAGCACGTTGTGTCGGAGCAGTCGTATGTGGACGTGAAAAAATAAAGCACGTGAAAAAATAAATCACCTTCCTGTCGAAGAAATGTCAGCAGCGCGGGATAACAGAATGTCCAATGTAACGCGCACTGGTAACTTTACTCAGCAGGAGCATCAAACGTGACCGCGAGTTTTATGTAACTGATACCCTCATACCCTGGAGCTTGGAATGGGACCCTCGCGTCGTCGGCGAATGAACTCTGGAATAAGCAACCCACTGAGTCTACTCTATACACGCGTACGTCCATCATTTGTATACAGACTGAAAACACTCCCATCACTGAGGATAACAGAGTGTCATTCCACTCCCAGGCTATTCTTTCACGATGCCAGAGTAGACATGCTTGGCGGTGTCGTAGTGTCAGTCGTGACCTGACTAGAGGTGGACGGGCGGTTGCATAGTCTCTGGATTGTGCTGGGTCGGTTGCGGCTGCTCGCATAATGTGTCGATCTTGACGTGCACATGTACTATACGGACGTCGAAAAGCAGGTCTACAGGAACAGGAATGTTCCACAGACCAAAGTTGAAAGGAGCGATACGTCAACGACAGTGCGTGCCCTACATTTACAGCAGTCCGCCATTACGTCCGTCCAGCTTCCCACTGAACCGCAAATCGACCCCGTTAAACGACTGAAGCAGAACAACAGTAGAATGTACTTATCGGTGGTGCATGGTACTGTCCTAGGATGAATGTTGCAACCACTCTTCGCCTTTAAATTCAGAACAGTTACTGCCTTCAGAGGGTGCACACACAGGCCTCCTGAGCACTATCTGTGACAAATCAGTCACTACCACTGCAACACTAAAACCTCACAGTACGTGCATGCCACTGAACAGAGTCCTGGAGGGTGTTACAGATAGAGCTGCTCAGGACTTCTTGCGTCATGTCCCGCCTCTTCCACGGCCGTCTTGTTCCCCGGACCTCTCCGCTATACAGTATGAGTGAAGCCAGCTGAAACGCCAGGTGTCGCCGTGTCACTCTGCACGTGATTTGGAGGCGCCTGTTCAATATTTGCGGACCAGTCTGCCCCAGGATAACATCAGAGATCTAATTAACTCCACGTCGGACCTTGGTTCGGCATGTATTGCAGCAAAAGGTGGTCCATCGCTTTATTGATGTTGCACTGTGTTTGGCTACCTGTACTCACTGTGTTTGTTTACTTGTCTAGATTCTGAATGAAAGGACTCTCTCATCTGTATAATTATGTCTAATGAATTTCACTTCAGTCAAATGGTCCCCTCTTGGTCTGCTATTTTCAATGTTCCTGAGCGTGTCCTCGACAAGCCGAAGGTATAACGGTCGCTCAAACACAAATAACTATTGAAACGTGGCTCCGAGACAGTATCGGGTCTACAACCGAAAACAAACGCTGCTTTGATTTTTTAATAAAATCGCGTACATGAAATGTGGTACATAGGTTACTTCTGTATAGGACATCCTGGGCTTACATTTGAGCAAGAAAATGCTCGGCGGCACAGGGTGAAAAATTCTACTGCTTGTCTTCTTGTTTTCCAAACCCTACCTTGGCCAGCAATGTAGCCGCGCATCTTCTCAACTAAGAACGTTCGTAGCCTTATAGACAGGGCCTCCAACCAGTTCGAGATTTTGACGATGTAGCGCGCCAACAGGTCAGTTATGACTCAACTCTCCTCCCGCACAGGTCATGAAGGCCCAAAGGTACC
This sequence comes from Schistocerca serialis cubense, assembly GCF_023864345.2. Lineage (NCBI taxonomy): Eukaryota > Metazoa > Arthropoda > Insecta > Orthoptera > Acrididae > Schistocerca > Schistocerca serialis. Next base: position 582,608,337 of record NC_064643.1, read on the forward strand.
GACTGGCCGCCGTATCATCCTCAGCCCACAGGCGTCACCGGATGCGGATATGGAGGGGCATGTGGTCAGCACACCGCTCTCCCGGCTGTATGAGTTATGACTCAGGAGGACATCAAACAACTTTAACAATAAACGCCAAGCCGAATAATTGCTTGGATAAGGGCCAGAGGCGGAACAATCCTTTTTTTTTTCTTTGTTCTTTTCCTGAAAAGGTGGTTATTTGTTTGTCTGTACACGAACAACACAATTACCGATTTCCGTTCCATTCGGATAATTCCCTCGTGGTGCGTCGTGTACGTTTCGTGTCAGAGGGTATTCAGTGTATAATTTTTTCTCAACTATTTCGTTATCTGAAGAACTATTGCAGGAAAAGGTTACAGCAGTGGAAAGCATGAGACATAACAGATAAATTATACCGGAATCGGAGGTTTCCAGGTCTATAGAATTTTTATTTTCGTCGTCTGGTTTTAAAGAGAATTTGAAAATTACAGGCTATGTGGCCAAAAAGAACTACAGTGTCATACTGCTCACCATCCCGTACCAAAGTGGCACAGTGAAGGAAGGAAGGACATAAGAAGAAGCTGGAGATACTTTTATTCGATAATGAAAATAAGTGAGGAATTGATTCTCCTGCCCAGAAGGCACCCACATGCAAGAGACGGTCAGGATGCCGTTCACTTATGGACAAATGTAATGGATGCGGCACACATAAGTAATCAGGTTTATTTTCGCAGAATCAAGTCAAGTGCCTAAACAGCACATCTCATAAAAGCAGAATTTTCCTCAAGGAATTAGGACAGGAAATGATATATCCTCGTATGGAGGAGAGAGTCAGCAACCCACACCTCGAGAAGAATTTTCTGCAAGTCATGGCACATCGTGGAGTCACCGACTGATAGCTAGTGACTGGGCAAACTAGAAGATCACCAAGATGACGTTCCGTGTGCCGACACAGAGTAGACAGAAAAGGTGATCAAACATGGAACAAATGCACAAAAAGAATCGCAAAAAATGTAGTGTGAGCATAACTTCAGTTGTAAGCCTTGCAAAACTGAAAATTTGTAGTTTAATCTTAGATAAACTGTAACGTAATTTATGATAATGTACGTCATTTATTAAAACGAAGGTCACACTATTACATTAAACACTTTCTTATTTATTATGTTTAACCAAACACATCATAATTTGATAATATTGCTTTAATAAACAAAATGTGTGTGAAATCTTATGAGACTTAACTGTGGAGGTCATCAGTCCCTAAGTTTACACCCTATTTAGCCTAAATTATCTTAAAGACAATCACACACACACCTATACCCGAGGGAGGACTCGAACCTCCGCCGGGATCAGCCGCACAGTCCATGACTGCAGCGCCTTAGGCCGCTCGGCTAATCGAGCGCGGCCCTTGCTTTAATAAGTAATATTCTGCGATTGTTCTGAGGTAGGGGACCTGACAGACCCCTCTCAGGCATTTTTGCGGTCCAGTGACTGGAGTAACAAAGGATAAAAACAGACGTTGCTCCTTCCCCTCCTCCTTTCTCAGCCAGGCTTGGTACATGCTATGGCGGAATTGATAAATTAGTGTCTACAATGAAATTTCCCAGCTTTGTTTTCTCTTTGTCGTACTTAGCAGAGCGCAAGACAGTGAGTGGGAGATGACGCCGACCTCAATGACCGCGAGTGTCTGGCGCAGCCGACACTGTCTGGTGCGTCGTGACGCCGCGGCGTGGGCGGGCAGGCTGACTCAGCGGCGGCGGCGCCCCTCCCCCCCCACCCGCCCCCTCCCAACCGCGGCACACCAGACACCGCCAGTCGCAGACGCCGTCTGCAGCGCGCCTACTACGTGCTGACCGCGCTCCGCAGGTGCAAACACAGCTGAACACTGCCCAGTGTCGCAGCAGAAATAGGTCAGAGTTAGGTCCGGAGATCCCAGAGCAGTGCGTTATGAAAGGAGGACCTACCAAATGCGCTCTTGCACTCGTACGTCTTCCGAAGAGAGAGGGGTTGGCTTATAAGTATGTCAAATTTTCATGGTAGAATGAAATATTTTTTACGCCTTCATAGTTGCAAAGCTTTATTACTTCAACGATTGTTTAAACAATTTCAACAATGGAAAACATACACTGTGGACTGCAACTGAAATTGCAGAAACTGAAAAGGAGCTCTGAGCACTATGCGACTTAACTTCTGAGGTCATCAGTCGTCTTCAACTTAGAACTAATTAAACATAACTAACCTAAGTAGGGATGGTTGGAGGACAAATGTAAGCATGTAGAGGCTTATCTCACTAGGGGTAAGATAGATATTGTCTACAGGAAAATTAAAGAGATCTTCGGAGAAAGGAGAACCACTTGCATCAATATCAAGAGCTTTGATGGGAACCCAGTTCTAAGCAAAGAAGAGAAAGCTGAAAGGTGGAAGGAGTATATAGAGGGTCTACCCAAGGGCGATGTACTTGAGGACAATTTTATGGAAATGGAAGAGGATGTAGATGAAGATGAAATGGAAGATATCATACTGCGTGAAGAGTTTGACAGAGCACTGAAAGACTTGAGTCGAAACAAGGCCCCCGGAGGAGACAACATTCCATTAGAACTACTGACAGCCTTGGGAGAGCCAGTCCTGACAAAACTCTACCATCTGGTGAGCAAGATGTATGAGACAGGCGAAATACCCTCAGACTTCAAGAAGAATATAATAATTCAAATCGCCGGCCGCGGTGGTCTCGCGGTTCTGGGCGCGCAGTCCGGAACCGTGGGACTGCTACGGTCGTAGGTTCGAATCCTGCCTCGGGCATGGATGTGTGTGATGTCCTTAGGTTAGTTAGGTTTAAGTAGTTCTAAGTTCTAGGGGACTGATAACCACAGCAGTTGAGTCCCATAGTGCTCAGAGCCAATAATTCAAATCCCAAAGAAAGCAGGTGTTGACAGATGTGAAAATTACCGTGAAAATTACCTATCAGTTTAATAAGTCACAGCTGCAAAATACTAACGCGAATTCTTTACAGACGAATGGAAAAACTGATAGAAGCCGACTTCGGGGAAGATCAGTTTGGATTCCGTAGAAATGTTGGAACACGTGAGGCAATACTGACCCTACGACTTATCTCAGAAGAAAGATTAAGGAAAGGCAAACCTCGTTTGTAACATTTGTAGTCTTAGAGAAAGCTTTTGACAATGTTGATTGGAATATTCCCTTTCAAATTCTGAAGGTGTCAGTGGTAAAAGACCGGGAGCGAAAGGCTATTTACAATTTGTACAGAAAGCAGATGGCAGTTATAAGAGTCGAGGGGTATGAAAGAGAAGCAATGGTTGGGAAGGGAGTGAGACAGGGTTGTAGCCTATCCCCGGTGTTATTCAATCTGTATATTGAGCAAGCAATAAAGAAAACAAAAGAAAAGTTCCGAGTGGGTATTAAAATCCATGGAGAAGAAATAAAAACTTTGAGGTTTGCCGATGACATTGTAATTCTGTCAGAGACAGCAAAGGACTTGGAAGAGCATTTGAACGGAATTGACAGTGTCTTGAAAGGAGGGTATAAGATGAACATTAACAAAAGCAAAACGAGGATAATGGAATGTAGTCGAATTAAGTCGGGAGATGCTGAGGGAATTAGATTAGGAAATGAGACACTTAAAGTAGTAAAGGAGTTTTGCTATTTGGGGAGCAAAGTAACTGATGGTGGTCGAAGTAGAGAGGATATAAAATGTAAACTAGCAATGGCAAGCAAAGCGTTTCTGAAGAAGAAAAATTTGTTAACATCAAGTATAGATTTAAATGTCAGGAAGTCGTTTCTGAAGTATTTGTATGGAGTGTAGCCATGTATGGAAGTGAAACATGGACGATAAATGGTTTAGAGAAGAAGAGAATAGAAGCTTTCGAAATGTGGTGCTACGGAAGAATGCTGAAGATTAGATGGGTAGATCACATAACTAATGAGGAGGTATTGAATAGAATTGGGGAGAAGAGGAGCTTGTGGCACAATTTGACAAGAAGAAGGGATCGGTTGGTAGGACATGTTCTGAGACATCGAGGGATCACCAATTTAGTATTGGAGGGCAGCGTGGAAGGTAAAAATCGTAGAGGGAGACCAAGAGATGAATACACTAAGCAGATTCAGAAGGATATAGGCTGCAGTAGGTACTGGGAGATGAAGCAGCTTGTACAGAATAGAGTAGCATGGAGAGCTGCATCAAACCAGTCTCAGGACTGAAGACCACAACAACAACAACAACAACAACCTAAGGACATCACACACATCCATGCCCGAGGCAGGATTCGAACCTGCGACCGTAGCTGTCGCCCGGCTCCAGACTGTAGCGCCCAGAACCGCACGGCCACTCCGGCCGGCTGGAGAAACTGACTTTCGGGTTGTTATTAAACATTTCCATCTGAAGAGTTGGACTGTTGTATCAATTTCATGTGGAATCTGCACCATCATAGAGTACCATTTATTTTTGGGTTAACGTACTTAAACGTGTTCGCACTAGTTCCGAAGACGAAGCGCGCTCCAGTCTTCCAGTTGAGACCGCGACACAGGAAGCCATTGAAGGAACCCAAAATTCGTGACACGGTAATGGCAGACAGCTGAATAAAAATTCGTGATGTTGCTGAGTCAGTAGACATCTCAACTGAGCGAGTAAATAATATCATGTAGGGAAACTTGGCTATGAACTAGCTTTGTGCGTGGTGTGTGCTGCAAGCGCTCAGTCGTCCAAAAGCGCATTCGGCACATCATTTTAACACAATGTCTGGCGATGTTTAATGGCAATCCGCAAGACTTTTTACACCGATTTCTGACTGTTATGAAACCTTGATGCATTATTACTCACCAGAATCAAAACGGCAGTCAAAACAATAGACAACAACTGGGGTAAGTTCACTGCAGTAGGCAAAGACCATTTTCTCAGCTGGTAAGGTGGTAGCCACTGTTCTTTGGTATTTCCAAGGAGTATTCCTGAGAGATTACTAACGAAAAAGATAGAACCATAACTGGCCTCAATTCTGCTTCATTGTTGGATTGTTTGAAACTTGCACTGGCTGTAAAAAGGCCAAGCTTTGCGCGCAACAAAGTGCTCTTTCACCAGGATGATGTACCATCCCACACATCAGGGTAACAATAACGAAAGTACGTGAACTGGGATCTGAATTATTCCTCATCCAACCTAATCACCAGAATTAGCCACAAGTGACTTCTTCTGGTCCATGACTTGAAACCATGGTTTGTTAGGAATAAATTTTCATGAAACGAGGCAGTGATAGGTGCAGTCGAGTATTTTGCACAGTATGATACAATCTATTTTTCCGAGATGAAAAATCTGGAGGATTCCTGTTCCAAGTTTACATCCACTAAGCGCATATCACTCAATGGAGGCTATGCAGAGAAGTAAGGTGAGTTATGTACGAAACTAACACTTTTTTTCAGTTTATTGGCTTTCTGGACGCAACCATTCATTTCCGGACAACAAAACACCTTGTCTCCAAGCCGAGAAAACATTTGACTCAGCCAGGAATCGAACACGGATCCTTCGCGTACCAGTCCGCCGAGCTCACCTCACAGCTACCAAGGTGAACGAAATATACATTTTTCTTGCTTTTTTACCAGACTTATTAGACACGCAAGTCGCCGAAGTGGCGTAAACTCAAAAGACTTCCACTAGGCGACAGGTCTACCCGATGGGAGGCTCCAGCCACACAACGACCAGACTTATCAAACCAACCTCGTGGAACGCAGAGTGCTGCTTTTTGAACGGAGGACCTACTAAGCGCGTTCTTGTTCTCCTTCGTTTTACGACGAGAGAGGACAGATACACATGAAATATGTTTTGCGCTCCATGTATTTGTGCAAACATATGTGAAGTTGCTCTTCTAAGCACCAGGTATCGATAGGGAATGCTTCATCACTTGTCTTCGAAGAAAGCACTCGAAATACACAGTCTGACCAAAAAAAAAAAAAAAAGGCTTTGACTGATCTTATACCTGGCGTAAAAGCGACGTCAGTGCGGTAACAACGGTGGCAGTTTGAACTTAGAACCATAAACAACAGATCTGCATCAGTCGGCTGGGAGCGGGCAACGTTAAGCAGTGGACGTGCCGCCATAGTGTGTCAACGTTGTTGAGTCACAAATCGCAATAGAGTAATATCTCTAAATTAACAGTTGAAGACATTTCCCAGATTATCCTGAAGAAGAGAAAACTGTGTGCGAAGTTTGTCCCGCGCACCCAATGACGCGTGGACGCCTGCCGGGATTTGACTGGAATGCAAACCGCAGACAGTTCTTTTCTGGAAAATAATCATCACTGGGTACGAGAATTAAGGTTATCAATCCGAACCTACCACAAAACGATAAAATGCAGAAATCAACGTGAGGGGTCAACGCTTCAACGACATAACAGACATTTAAGCCACTGTGCCGCCTGAGTTGCACGTCTCAAAGAAGGACTTTTCTGGAAGTTTCACATGGTTGTGTGAACGCTCTGTGCGTGGTACTCATGTACACCTACATATACATGGATATTCTGCAAATCACATTTAAGCGCCTGGCAGAGGGTTCATCGAACCACCTTCACAATTCTCTATTATTCCAATCTCGTACAGAGCGCGGAAAAAAGAACACTGTATCATTCCGTACGAGCTCTGTTTTCCCTTATTTTATCATGGTGATCGTTTCTCCCTGTCTAGCTCGGCGTGAACAAAATATTTTTGCATTCTGAAGAGAAGTTGGTGATCGCAGTTTCGTGAGACGAATCCTCCGCAACGAAAAACGCTTTTGTTTTAATGATGTCCATCCCAAATCCTGTATCATTTCAGTGACACTCTCTCCCCATTTCGCGGTAATACGAAACGTGCTGCCCTTCTTAGAACTATTTCGATGTACTCCGTCACTCCTATCTGATAAGGATGCCACACCTCGCAACAGTATTCCAAAAGACGATGCACAAGCGTTGTGTAGGCAGTCCAGTCTCCTTAATAGATGTTTTACTTTTTCTACGTGTCCTGCCAATAAAACGTAGTCTTTGATTAGCCTTCCCCACAATATTTCTAAGTATTCATTCTAATTTAAATTATTAGTAATTGAAATTACTAAGTATTTAGTTGAATTTACAGCCTGTACTTTTGATTCCGTACGTAGAACACCTCAATATTAAATTTTATCTACTTTTTTATTTATTTTTTATTAATTCAGTTCCGAAACTGTTTGGTCTGACGGAGTAGAGCACAAGAACAGAAACTTTGTGCCATGTCTGTTGCGGCACCACAGCAGTCGCTGGTCTTAGAAAATAACAATTCTCATTTGGACGACACCTTTCCTTTTCTGCTGATTTAAAACTGTTGAGTATAGTTGCTTCGAAAAGATCATTCTAAAGGCAACACATCCGTTATTCCCATGTCTGTGTGACAATACATATATATATATATATATATATATATATATATATATATATATATATATATATATATGTGTGTGTGTGTGTGTGTGTGTGTGTGTGTGTGTGTGTGTGTGTGTGTGTGTGTCTTTCGTGTCCATGGTTTGAAATGTTGCAGTCCAATTACCTGACTGAAATGGAGAAACCTCTGTATTCTGTGGTTACACACACGTTGCTTGGTATCATTACAGGGCTTCGACTCATTCAGGTTAACACTGCAGCTATGTGTCAGAGTCAGAATCTCTACAGTTATCTGAACAGAAATGGTCTAGGCTGTATCCAAATTTCCCCACAGTTCTCTTAGCACTGGCGTTCCGTGCGGTGTTCGTGACGACAAAGTGACCATGGGCGACAGGGAAACGAGAACCACTGTCTGTTGCACCTTTGTTGCTTCTCTAATTTTTTTTCCGAAAAGGGAAAAGAAACCTTTTGTTTTTCTTTTCTAGAATTTGACAAGTAGTGTCTGGCTCCAGAAGTTTGGTTTTGTCTGAAACCATCGTTCGCGGTCGTTTTTGTTTAATCACAGTGGAATATGAAGAGCATTCTTTGTCCTAACGTTCAGTAAGATTCCGGTGGCTTTCAATAGAAGTCAAGGATGCCTTTTTATTCCCGTAACAGGATCGCGCCAACTATGATGATTATCAATGTGAACTGCAACTTTATCGTCGCAAAAGAATCTTTTGCGCAAGGAAATTGCCTGTCTGAACTGCACAGTTGTGCCCGCTATTCGTACAGCTCATAGATCTGGCAACACGCCACACGCGACAAGCTGCACACTTAAACTGAAGTGTGAAGGCTCGAAGTAACTTCGGCGCTTTTGAAGAGGAAGAGATCGTATTCTGAACGAGTTTATTATGTGTTCTGTGCCATCATTAGTGCTATGAAAGATTGCACATGAACCCATTCCACACTTAACGCACATCAATCTCAGGAAAACAATGTCCCAATGAGCTAGTGACAAAAGAGTAAACGACGAACGATAGTGGTTTAGACCTGGTGCAGCCTTCAGATTCTATGTGTGACATTTTATTTCTTCATCGTTTCTTTAGGATGCAAATAAGTATCAAATCTGCCTTATATTCTTCTTAAGAGGAAATCATATTGCTTGAGTGTTTTGAAAATGTTAGTTTTGATTATAAACACGTTCCCAAAAAATCTATGTGCTAAATTTGGTGCAGTATGGAGCAAAGTATTTCATCTTGGAAGAACGTATTTACTGAGCATGGCAATTATTTGAAAGCGTGATTTCCTCTCCTGCGTTTGCAGTATTATTAAATAGTGACTATAATGGTTATAATTGTTTAACGGGGAAAGCAGGCTAACAGCGACACCAATAGTTCCCACTTTGACAGAGTGTGGTATCGAAATAATTATTAAGCGACGCATACTTTTGGTACGTGAGTGTTGTTAAGATACATGATCACTCCTGAATAAAATTCACAGCCTCTCAAAATTATCGATAAAATAATGCCAATATCCGAACATCAAGTAATGCACTTCGGTTGGGCTTGCTTTAGGACTTCCGTCAGAGCAATGTACTTTTGAGTTGCCTCATGATTTAACAGTTCACTGTATATATTCCTCAAAGTGTAGAAAACAATATCGCTGAAAACAATTTAACAACATTTTCCTTATTTTTTAGTAATAAATGACACTACAAGGAAAAAGTTGCGTTTATAGACATGCTCTCCTTCCGTTTGCGCATAACAACCGTGCAATGAACGACAGGATAACTGCAAATGCTGTCGTGTTCTGTAGGAAGAAAATACAAACGACAAGCGCTACCAGGGGGATATATGTGGTTTTCAACAGCGGTTGCTCTTACGATTATCACTAAGTTTATCGCTTCGGTTTAAGAAACTGTCAAACAACGTTAATCTCTTCCGAACTCCCTTTGATATGCAATGGAGATGTTTTTACACACATCAAAAAAGGCTTCCATCAATTCGGTTCCGAGAGTCCAGGATCCGTACAGAACATTGGAATAGAGATAAACATCATTTTCGTCCTTTTTATGGCTCATGAAAACCACACATTGTGCGTTATACCACCATACAGCGAGACCTACAGAGATGGTGGTGCAGATCGCTGTACACACCGGTACGTCTAATACCGAGTGGCACCTCCTCTTGCATTGTTGAATGCCTGTATTCGTCGTGGCATACTATACACAAGTTCATCAAGGCGCTGTTGGTCCAGATTGTCCCACTCCTCAATGGCGATTCGGCGTAGATACGTCAGAGTGGTTGAGGGTCACGTCGTCCATAAACAGCCCTTTTGAGTCCATCCCGGGCATGTTCGATACGTTTCATGTCTGGAGAACCTACTGACCACTGTAGTCGAGTGACGTAGTTGTCCTGAAGGAAGTCATTCACAAGATGTGCACGATGGGGGCGCGAATTGTCGTCCATGAAGACGAATTCCTCGCCAATATGCTGCTGATGCGGTTGCACTATCAGTCGGAAGATGGAACTGACGTATCGTACAGCCGTTACGGCACCTTACATGACAACCAGCGGCGTACTTCGGCCCCATATAATGCCACCCCAAAATAGCGAGGAACCTCCACTTTGCTGTGCTGGACAGTGTGTCTAAGGCGTTCGGCCTGACGAAATGCCTCCAAACACGTCTCCGACGATCGTCTGGTTGAAGGCATATGCGACACTCATGGGCGAAGAGGGCGTGATGCCAATCGTGAGCGGTCCATTCAGTATGCTGTTGGGCCCATCTGTTCCGCGCTGCATGGTGTCGTGGTTGCAGGGACGGACGTCGCCATTATTGGGCAGGTTTAGTGACATCTCCGAACAGTCAAAAGGACTGTGTCTGTAATACAATATTCACACCCATCATCATTGTAGACGTTCTGGGAACCGGGACGATGCAAAACTTTTTTTAATGTGTGTATTTACTTTGGCTGCAGTAGAGTTTTAAAATACAGTGACACATGCGAGCGGTGTCAATACAAATGTTCAAACGGTTGAAATGGCTCTAAGCACTATGGGTCAACAGTACCCTGGACATAGAACAACTTAAACCTAACTAACCTAAGGACATCACATACATGGACGCCCGAGGCAGGATTCGAACATGCGACCGAAACGGTCGCGCTGTTCCAGACTGTAGCGCCTAGCACCGCTCGGCCATCCCGGCCGGCATTTTCACACGAATTGGGTGTATAGATCCTGAGAAATCAGTACCCAGAACATCAGCCAGTTGCTCGGCCACCATTGACCAGACGTTTTCAATTGGTGTGAGGTCTGGAGAATGTGGTGGCCAGGGCAGCAATCGAACATTTTCTGAATCCAGAAAGGCCCGTACAGGACCTACAACATGGGGTCGTGCATTATCCTGCTGAAATGTAGGGTTTCGCAGGGATCGAATGAAGGGTAGAGCCACGGGTCGTAACACGACTACAATGTAACGTCCACTGTTCGAAGTGCCGTCAATGCGAACAAGAGGTGACCGAGACGGGTAACCAATTGCACCCCATACCATCACGCCGGGTGATACGCCAGTATGGCGATGAGGAACACACGCTTCCAATGTGTGTTCACCGCGATGTCGCCAAACACGGATGCGACCATCATGATGCTGTAAACAGAACCTGGATTCATCCGAAAAAATGACGTTTTGCCATTGGTGCACCCAGGTTCGTCGTTGAGTACACCATCGCAGGCGCTCCTGTCTGTAACCACAGCCATGGTCTCTGAGCTGATAGTTCATGCTGCTGCAAACGTCGTCGAAGTGTTCGTGCGGACGGTTGATGTCTTGCAAATGTCCCCATCTGTTGACTCAGGGATCGAGACGTGGCTGCACCATCCGTTACAGCCATGCAGATAAGATGCCTGTCATCTCGACTGCTTGTGATACGAGGCCGTTGGGATCCAGCATGGCGTTCCGTATTACCCTCCTGAACTCACCGATTCCATATTCTGCTAGCAGTCATTGGATCTCGACCTACGCGAGCAGCAATGTCGCGATACGATAAACCACAATCGCGATAGCCCACAATCCGAACTTTATCAAAGTCGGAAACGTGATGGTACGCATTTCTCCTCCTTACACGAGGCATCACAACAACGTTTCACCAGGCAACGCCGGTCAACTGCTGTTCGTGTATTAGAAATCAGTTGGAAACTTTCCTCATGTCAGGACGCTGTAGGTGTCGCCACCGGCGCCAACCTTGTGTGAATGCGCTGAAAAGCTAATCTTTTAATATCACAGCATCTTCTTCCTGTCGGTTAATTTTCGTGTCTGTAGCAAGTCGGGAGCTGAGGGAATGATTTTAAAGATACTCGGTTATTTGATCAACACTCATCACCTTGCTGGCCAAGGCGGTGTTTGGCAAGCTCGAAGACAAGCAGTAAGAATTCTCACCATGTGCGGGCAGGCATTATCTTGCTGAAACGTAATTCGAGGATGGCTTGCCATGAAGCATAACAAAACATGACGTAGAATATCGTCGACGAACCGCTGTGCTGTGAGGGTGCCGCGGATAGCAACCAAAGGGATCCTGCTATGAAAAGAAATGACACCACGCATCACCACTCCTGGTTTTCGGGCCACGTGGAGGGCGACAGTCGGGTTGATACCCCACCCCTGTTGGGGGGCTCTGCAGACACACCTTCGCTGGCCATGGGGGCTGATTTCGAAACAGGACAATAAAGACAATTCTGTTCCAGTCAGTGAGATTCCAGGCCGACATCCAGGAGTGATGGCCTGGAGTGCCATTTTTTTTCATAGCAGGAACCTTTTCGTTGTTAGGTTGCAGTGTTAGGTCGACGGTATTCAACGCCCCATTTTGTAGCACTGTATAAGGTACCCCTTATTTGTAGAGAAGAGTGCTGCAGTACGAGCGGAGTAAGGAGCAAGCGGTGGGTACCCACGCTGGATAGCAGAGGTGGTTGGCCATCTGGCGTTTTCAGGGCCAGTTGGATGAGGTGCCGGGCAGCAATCACTCATGACGTCAACAAAGGAATACGTAGGGAAAATACATTTACTCTGGTGCGAATTAATAAATATTTGCTAACAAACTTGCCTTTTGCCACTCACACATTAGGACAGGTCTACGGGGCAGAGATACACTTCTGGCCACTAAAAGTGCTACACCACGAAGATGTGCTACAGACGCGAAATTTAACCAACAGGAAGAAGATGCTGTGACATGCAAATGATTAGCCTTTCAGAGCATTCACACGTGGCTGGCGCCGGTGACATGAGGAAGGTTTCCAACCGATTTCTCATACACAAACAGCAGTCGACCAGCGTTGCCTGGTGAACGTTGTTGTGATGCCTCGTGTAAGGAGGAGAAATGCGTACCATCACGTTTACGACTTTGATAAAGATCGGATTGTAGCCTATCGCTATTGCGGTTTACCGTATCGCGACATTGCTGCTCGCGTTGGTCGAGATCCAATGACTGTTAGCAGAATATGGAATCGGTGAGTTCAGGAGGGTAATAAGGAACGCCGTGCTGGATTCCAACGGCCTCGTATCACTAGCAGTCGAGATGGCAGGCATCTTATCCGCTTGGCTGTAACGGATGGTGCAGCCACGTCTCGATCCCTGAGTCAACAGATGGGTTGGTTGGCTGGTTGTTTGAGGTTTAAGGGACTAAACAGCAAGGTCATCAGTCCCTTGTTTCAAATACGTTCCATTCCGCTAATGGGACATCTAAGGAAAGTCAGAACAATAAAAGGGAAAAAGCCAAAAACGTAAAAGGGCAGTCATGTTGTCCATGGTAAAAACAAAATGAGGGAAGTCAGCAAGAGAACGAACCCAACGCTATGCTGAAGCAGCATTGGCAAGACCACCTGTGAGTTAAAAGGTCCAACCGCTAGAATGTAGAAGTACGTATGGGAAAAAGAGACTAACCAATCCTTAAAAAAGGGTAAAAAGAGAGTAAAAGGGGAAGAAAAGAGGATCTCGGTCAGGGAGGTGAATCGAGAATCTCCGAACACGGCTTACAGTGGGAGACACCCAAACACTCACCGCCCTGCCCCAACACCAGAGAGAGATTAAAAACCTTAAAACTGACAATAAAACCCACTTTCCCGGAGGAAACCGAGAACCAGAGAGACCATCCGGGAATCGTCAGCCAACATCAAAGGTAAAGTGTGGGGGAATCTGTACTTAGCACGCAGAGCCAAAAGAAGGGGCATTCAACCAAAATGTGGGCTACTGACTGGAAGGCTCCACAACCACAAAGTGGGGGTGGCTCATCACGCAAAAGAAAACCATGGGTCAGCCTGGTATGGCCAATGCGGAGACGACACAGTGTGGCCGAGTGCTTTCGGGAGAGGCGAAAGAAAGAACGCCACGGGCCTGGTGTCACCTTAATCGCACGAAGTTTATTAGACAGGGGAGTAGCCTCCCAAGAATTGGCCCATGACTGTGCAAAGTGGGATTTGATGTGAAGCCGTAAATCCGCTGCAGGAGGGGTTACAGAAAACGTGGGGTAAGTGACTGCTTCCCCAGCTAAATGATCAGCGATCTCATTACCCGGGATACCCACAGGGCCAGGGACCCAAAGGAAGTCAATGGAACAAGCAGCACGGTGAATATCAACGCGATGGTCATGGATGGCAGAGACCAAGGGGTGGCGAGAAAAACACCGGTCAATAGCAAGAAGGCCACTCATTGAGTCCGAACATAACAAAACGCGGTTGTGTTGGGACTGTTTAATAAAGGTAAGGGCCTGGGAAATTGCCATCAATTCCGCAGTAAACACCCCACTTGTAGGTGGCAGCAGATGATTTTCCTTTCCAACAGAGGACGTGAAGGCATACCCCACTTGATCAGCAGATTTAGAGCCATCAGTGTAAAAAACAACATCCCGAAACTCCCATAAAATTTGGCTGAAAAAGGAACGGAACACCACCGGGGGGGATGGAATCTTTCGGACCTCGGCAGAGATCCATCCAAAGTCGAGGCCGAGGAACTAACCAAGGGGGGTGGAGGGGAGGGAGCGAGGAAGGCAGGACAAAGAAGGAAGCTGAAAATCACGGCAAAGAGACGCAACGCGGAGCCCAACCGGTAAACCCGCCCGAGGGCGGGAGTCGGGTGGGCGACGTCCATGGTCTGGGAACAGGATAGAATAGGAAGGATGAGTGGGAGAGGAACGGATAGCGAGTGCATAAGACACCAGAAGCTGGGACCGCCGAACAGAAAGAGGGGGGGGGGGGGGGGGAACCCAGCTTCAACCAGGAGACTATCAACAGGGCTAGTAGGAAAGGCACCGGTGGCCAAACGGATACCACGATGGTGGACTGGATCCAGCACGTGCAGTGTGGAAGGAGCAGCTTAACCATAGACTTGACAACCATAGTCCAAGCGAGACAGAACTAGAGCACGATAAAGACGGAGAATGAGGGAGCGGTACGCACCCCAAGAAGAGTGGGCAAGGAAGTGAAGGACATTGACTTTACGGAAACATCCTACCTTCAGGAGTCTGATATGGGGCAGCCAAGTGAGCTTGTTGTCGAAAAGAAGACCCAGGAAACGAAACTGTGGGACCACAGGCAATCGTTGCGCATCGAGATAGAGCTCTGGATCAGGGTGGATCGTAGTACGGCGACAGAAGTGGATTACCCGCGATTTTGAAGGAGAGAATTGAAACCCGGGTGAGAGGGTTTATAGCATCGTGACATGCAGAGGCACGCCGTATAGCTGGAGCTGCCGTTCTGCAGATGCCATCGAGGAGGAACTAACCCAAATGCAGAAATCATCCACATACAGGGCAGGGGCGACCAAGAGACGGACAGAGGCCACAAGTCCATCGATAGCAATGAGGAAAAGAAGGACACTCAAGACAGAACCCTGTGGGATGCCCGTCTCCTGGGTTCGTGGAGAACTAAAAACAGTACCAACTCTGAATGACCGATTGAACAGGAACTGGAGAATAAAAATCGGGAGTGGGCCCCGAAGACTCCACTGATGAAGGGTAAGTAAGATGTGATGGCGCCAGGCCATGTCATAGGCCTTGCGAAGGTCAAAGAACACTGCAACCAAATGGCGGCGCTGGGAAAAAGCCTGCCGAACTGCGGATTCCAAGCGAAGTAAGTGATCGATTGGAGACCGTCCCTCTCGAAAACCACACTGGTAAGGGGACAATGGATCCCGAGATTCGAGGACCCAATTGAGCCGACGGGCTACCATCCGTTCAAGTAACATACAAACAACAATGGTCAAACTAATTGGCCGATAGCTGTCAACAGATAGGGGGTTCTTACCAGGCTTAAGGACAGGAGCCACGATGCTATCCCTCCACTGAGAAGGGAAGTCACCCCGGAGCCAGATACGGTTAAACACCCGAAGAAGATGTTGCCGTTGTGGAGCACTGAGATGCTGAAGCAGTTGGTTATGAATGGAATCTGGGCCAGGGGCCGTATCATGAGAAGAAGATAGAGCAGAAAGATATTCCCATTCAGTAAAAGGTTCGTTGTAAGATTCTGACTCACAAGGGGTGAAACATAAGGTGGAAGCTTCAGCCCGCTGTTTTTGGTGAAGGAAAGCAGCTGGTTAGGAGGCTGATGCTGATGCCACTGCAAAATGGGTCGCAAGATGTTCTGCAAGAACTAATGGGTCCGTACAAAGGCCATCTGGGAGGTGAAGGCCTGGGAGGGTGGACTGCCGATGGCAACCTTGGAGAGAGCGAAGTGTAGCCCATACCCGTGACAGAGGGACAGTAGAACCAAGGGAAGAAACGAATCGTTCCCAACATATCCGCTTGCTCTGTTTGATTAAATAACGGGCTTTAGCGCGGAGGCGTTTAAAGGTAGTAAGGCTGGCTATGGATGGGTGCCTCTTAAAGTGTTGCAAAGCTCGACGGCGATCACGGATGGAAATGGCAATGGCCGTACTCCACCATGGGACTTGCCGGCGACGAAATGGCCCAGATGAGGGCGGGACAGCAAGGCTAGCAGCGCGAACATTCGCGTCAGACACGTCACGTAGGACGTCATCAATACAACCCGACAAAGAGGGAGAAAACAAGACCAGTGTATAGAGGCCAATCGGCACGTTGGAAAGACCAACGAGGTAACCTGTCCATCGGGGAACGGGAACGGAGCGAGATAATCAACGGGAAATGGTCACTATCACAAAGGTTGTCGTGTGGCGACCATTGTAATGAAGGGAGGAGAGAGGGAGGAGAAAGAGAAAGATCAATGGCAGAAAAGGTACCATGACCGGCACAGAAATGAGTAGGGGAGCCATCATTAAGAAGGCACAAGTCGTGGTCTGCAATAAATTGGTCTATAAGAAGACTTCGTCTAGATGGAAAGGCACTGCCCCACAAGGGATGGTGAGCATTAAAATCCCCAAGGAGGAGGAAATTGTTGAAGAAGGGCAGTTAAGGCAGCAGGTATAAGAGTCCTGTCAGGAGGGAGATAAAGATTGCAAACTTTGACCGCAGAGTCTAAGTGGACCCTAACAGCAACCGCTTCCAATGTAGTTTGAAGAGGAATCGACTTGTAAGCAATGTCTGTACGGACCAACATACAGACGCCACCAGAAGCCCGCAGGGGTCCGACCCGATTTCGACAGAAAACACGGAACCCACGGAGGGACGGTGAGTGAGCATCAGTAAAGTAAGATTCCAGGAGAACCACACAAGCTGCAGAGTAGGACGAAAGAAGGGATTTCAATTCCGGAAGGTGACGATAGTATCCATTACAATTCCATTGGAGAACCACAGAACGATGATTGAAATGGGGGCTGAACAAGCTAAAGCCAGTCATACTGCCCGGTCCCCACGCGTCACCGACGAGGAGGGGGCGACATCCATGAACGACAGGTCAGAATCCGGTTGTGAAGTCGGGGAAGGGACCTCCGGTGACACCAGAGGCTCTTTGTCCCGGGACTTATGTTTCTTCTTCTTTTCAGGCTGAGATCGAGGGGGGCTGTGTGGCATAAAGGAGCCAGCTGCAGCAAGATCAGGAACAGAAAGAGACCGGGCGACCTGGGGGCCCACAGACCGCGGCTCTCGCGGTCGTCGCGCGGCAGCAGACCTTTGGCCTGGAAGGTGCCAGAAAGGGGCATCCCGAGAGAGGCGCCCTTGACCGGCAGACGCCGAAGGAGTGGGACACTTCTCCAGCTGGGGAAAGGGAGCAGCGTCCAGAGGAGAAGGTGTGGGAGCTGCAGGAGAGTGGGGAAGGAGAGGGGCCTGGGATGGGGGTAAGGAAAGGGGAGGAAGGGGTGAAGATGTAACCAAGGCGTAACTAGATGTCATGGACACAGGGTGAAGACGTGTATATTTCTTACGGGCCTCTGTGTAGGTTAAATGATCGAGGGACTTATACTCCTGTATCTTCTTTTCCTTCTTATATACTGGGCAATCCGGTGAACGTGGAGAATGACTACCATGACAATTTACACACACAGGAGGGGGAACACAGGGACTCCCCTCATGGAGTGGACATCCACAGTCACCACATAGAGGGGCCTGTGAACAGTGGGAAGACACGTGTCCAAAATGCAAGCACTTAAAACGCCTCATAGGGGGTGGGATGTACGGCTTCACATCACATCGATAAACCTTAATCTTAACTTTCTCAGGGAGGGTATCCCCCTCAAAGGCCAGGATAAAGGCACCAGTAACAATGCGATTGTCTTTAGGACCCTTCTGAACACGCCGAACAAAGTGAACACCCCGCCGTCCGAGACTGTCCCGAAGTTCCTCATCAGTTTGAAGGATGAGGTTCCTGTGGAAAATCACACCTTGTACCATATTTAGAGACTGGTGGGGGGTAATGGACACAGGAATTTTGCCAAGATGGGTACAGGCACGAAGGGCCGCAGATTGGGCAGCCGAATCAGTTTTGATCAGCAACGAACCCAACCGCATCTTGTTCAGGAGTCCACTTCGCCAAACTTGTCTTCAATGTGTTCCTCAAAGAATAAAGGTTTGGTATTGACGAAAGTATCTCCATCAGACCTGGTGCCAACTAGATAAAGGGGGAAAGGTTTCGCCCCTAGCCGACGGGCCTGACCCTCTTCCCAGGGGGTAGCCATGGAAGGGAAGGCCGAAGGGGCAAGAGAACCAGCCCTTGAGGAATCAGTTCCACGCAGAGAGACGGCCGCAGAAAAACGGCCAGAGTTCTGGACCCGCATGCATTTCATTTGCATAGCGTCCGCCCTGATACCACCTACTCCGATCAGGGGCTCTCCTCACGGGCGCCACCCAGCCACAGCAAGGACCGTCTGGCACGGCGGCCATTGCCGGGAGTTCCGATGCTCCAGGATGACGAGCAACAACTCCGAGGCATGCATGAGGAGGTCACAGCTCAGGTATCAGAAGTGTGATCCCTGTGTGTTCAGGGGGCTCAACCAAAAGGGTACATAGCGACCTCACCACACGGGCTGGCTACCGTGCTGGCTAAGCACCCTAGCATCAGACAACCACTTGAAAGAAAAGGTGGAGTGTACTAGGAGGGCGCACGTCGGAGGACTTCTGATACCTGATACCTGAGCTCTTCCCCAAATGGCTCACACTACGGAGGAGAAATTTTGTAATCGAGGTCAAACCCCAGAGGGGATGATTACGCAACAAATCCGAATTGTAAAACCAACAGAACCAGGAGGATAGCGGGGGCCAACATAAGCAAGGACACCAAGAGAGGGAGAGGAGAGGGCGACGAGAAAGGAGCAAGGAGGGGAAAGGAGGGGAAGGGGAAGGAAATGCAGCCCTGGAGAGGAAGAAGGCTGCAATAGCTCGGGGCCCCGTGCTCGCCACACACGTATCCACAAAAGAGTTGTGGACCCCCTGAGGGGCAACAGATGGGGACGTTTGCAAGACAACAAACATCTGCATGAACAGTTCGACGACGTTTGCAACAGCATTGACTATCAGCTCGGAGACCATGGCTACGGATAACCTTGACGCTGCATCACAGACAGGAGCGCCTGCGATGGTGTACTCAACGACGAAACTTGGTGCACGAATGGCGAAACGTCATTTTTTCGGATGAATCCAGGTTCTGTTTACAGCATCGTGACAGTCGCATCCGTGTTTGGCGACATTGCGGTGAACGCACATTGGAAGCGTGTATCCGTCATCGCCATACTGGCGTATCACTCGGCATGATGATATGGGTGCCACTGGTCATCTCTTGTTCGCATTGACGGCACTTTGAACATTGGACGTTACATTTCAGATGTGTTACGACCCGTGGCTCTACCGTTCATTCGATCCCTGCGACACCCTATATTTCAGCAGGATAATGCACGACCGCATGTTGCAGGTCCTGTACGGGCCTTTCTGGATGCAGAAAATGTTCGAGTGCTGCCCTGGCCAGCACATTCTCCAGATCTCTCACAATCTGAAAACGTCTGGTCAATGGTGGCCGAGCAACTGGCACGACACAATACGCCAGTCACTACTCTTGCTGAACTGTGGTATCGTGTTGAATCTGCATGCTCAGTTGTACCTGTACACGCCATCCAAGCTCTGTTTGACTCAATGCCCAGGCGTATCTAGGCCGTTATTACGGCCAGAGGTGATGGTTCTGGGTACTAATTTCTCAGGATCTATGCACCCAAACTGCGTGAAAAATTTAGATACAAGTCACTTCTAGTATAATATATTTGTCAAATGAATAGCAGTTTATTATCTGCATTTCTTCTTGGTGTATCAATGTAATGGCCAATAGTGTGCTTTCAGTAAATGGTCTCACAAAGTTAACAGTTAACTTAAAATCAGTTTAATCGAGTTCATTTGCTGTGTTTCTTAAATAAAAGCAAAGTTATGCATCCCATGCAAAAAAATCATTTGTACTAAAGAAATTCTTCCCGATTCATGACGTAAAATGTTGATAGTATTATTCCACCTTCAGAATCCGACGGCGCTTCTTCGGCTCTGCAAGGGGACGTAGAACTGCGAGAGCATGTGCACATGACAGGTGCACTATGTTAACAAAAGTATCCGGGCACGTGGCTGAAAACGACTTTCAAGTTCGTGGCGCCCTCCATCGGTAAAGATGGAATTCAATATGGTGCTGGCCCACCCTTAGCCTTCAATACAGCTTCCACTCTCGCTGGCATATGTTGAGTATGGTGCTAGACGGTTTCCTGGGGAATGCCAGCCTATTCTTCACGGAGTACTGCACTGAGTAGATGTATTGACGTCGGTCGGTGAGGCCTGGCACGACGTCGGCGTTCCAAAACATGTCAGAGGTGTTCTACAGGATTCAGGTCAGGACTGTGTGCAGGCCAGTCCATTACAGGGATGTTATTGTCGTGTAACCACTCGGCCACAGGCTCTTCAACAGTGGGAAGCAAGAAGGTGCTTAAAACATGAATGTAGGCCTGTGCTGTGACAGTGTCACGAAAAACAACAAGGGGTGCAAGATCCCTCCATGAAAAATACCACCACACCGTAACACCACCCCCTCAAAAATTTTGCTGTCGGCTCTATACACACTGGCAGATGACGTTCACCGGGCATTCGGCGTACCCACGCCCTGACATCGGATCCCCACATTGTCTACCGTGTTTCGCCACCCGACACAACGTTATTACTCTGTTCAATCGTCCAATGTTTACGCTTCTTACGCCAAGCGAGGCAACGTTTGGCGTTTAACGGCGTAATATGCGGCTTATGAGCAGCACCTCGACCATGAAATCCAAGTTTTCTCACCATCCACCTAACTGTCATAGTACTTGCAGTGGATCCTGATGCACTTAGGAATTCGTATGTGATGGTCTGGATACATGTCTGCCTATTACACTTTACGACCCTCTTAAACTGTAGGTGGACTCTTTCAGTCTACAGACGAGGTTGGCCTGTACGGTTTTGTGCTATAAGTGTCCTTTAACGTTTCCACTTAACTATCACATCGTAAACAGTGGACATAGGGATGCTTAGGACTGTGGAAATCTCGCGTACGGGCATACGACACAAGTGACACCCAATCCCCTTACCACGTTCGAAGTCCGTGAGTTCCGTGGAGCGCCGCATTCAGTTCTGTCACCATGTCTAATGACTACTGAGGTCGCTGAAATGGAATACCTGGCAGTAGGTGGCAGCACGATGTACCTAATGTGAAAAAGTTTGTTTCTGGGAGTGTCCGGATACTTTTGATCACATAGTGTAGTAATAATTCCTATACGGCGGCTCTCTAAATCAGTTCATGGACGGACTGGCCTAATTATCGCAGACCTCGAGCATGAAAGCATGGTCAGTTATACTCTACACGCCTTATAACACCAACTACGGACTCACTTGCTGAACAGAAGTTTCTGGAGGTTTAGAACGAGTGTGGAGTCCGTGCAACTTCATGGCAAGCCTCGCTGCGCTCACATTTCAGCAAGATAATGCCCGCTCACACGTAGTTGCTACTGCTTGTCTTAGTACTTGCCAAACGGTACTTTGGCCTGCAAGTTCGCCAGATCTCTCCCCTATTGAGAAGGTTTGGAGCATTATGGGCAGGCCATCGAACCAGCTCTGGACGGTCTCACACGCCAGTTGAACAGAATTTGGCACGCTATCGCTCAAGAGGACATCCAACAACTCTGTCAAATACTGTGAAGACGAATAATTGCTTGCATAAGGGCCAGAGGCAGACCAACGCGTTACTGATTTTTCAATCTGTGAAGATATTTTCCTTGAACAAATCATACAATTTTTCTGAAATTCTGATCATTTGAAACTTACTGGCAGATTAATACTGTGTGCCGGACCGAGACTCGAACTCGGGACCTTTGCCTTTCGCGGGCAAGTGCTCTACCAACTGAGCTACCCAAGCAAGTAAAGCTGTGAGGACGGGGCGTGAGTAGTGCTTGGGTAGCTTAGTTGGAAGAGCACTTGCCCGCCAAAAGCAAAGGTCCCGAGGTCGAGTTTCGGTCCGGCACACAGTTTTAATCTGCCAGTAAGTTCCATATCAGCGCACACTCCGCGGCCGAGTGAAAATCTCATTCTGGAAACATCCTCCAGGCTGTGGGTAAGCCATGTCTCCGCTATATCCTTTGCTTCAGGAGTGCTAGTTCTGCAGGATTCGCTGGAGAGCTTCTGTAAAGTTTGGAAGGTAGGAGACCAATATACTGGCAGAAGTAAAGCTGTGAGGACGAGCCGTGAGTCGTGCTTTGGTAGCTCAGTTGGTAGAGCACTTGCTCGCGAAAGGCAAAGGTCCCGAGTTCGAGTCTCGGTCCGGCACACAGTTTTAATCTGTCAGGAAATTTCATATCAGCGCACACTCCGCTGCAGAGTGAAAGTCACATTCTGGATTGTGATCATTTATTTGTGTGTATGTGTACATCACATCTGCCTATTTCTGTCCTATTCGAGTAATTCCTTCGTGATGCGCCATTTTCTTTTTTGTTTATTTTTGTTTTAGGGTGTTTTTGGATCCTCTGCTTGTCGTTCATACGTGTAGGAAGTGTGTGTCCGGAAACCGGTTCCTCTGTATGATTTCCTGCGTCCACGGACGGACGCTCAGCAGACGTCGGCAGCCAGCTCGTGGAGAGACAGCCGTCACCGGTCGGAGGAGTGGCCGCGGACGCTCGCAGCTGTGTGTAGTCTGGCTGGCTGGCCTGAGTGTCTGGAGCGGTCCGTGGGCGTCGCCTTCCGGCACTGCGTGCGCCGACGTACCGCGTAAACAGGACGCACGTGCGCAGGGCGCGCGACACGTGCCAAGCGTGCGTCTGCACTGCGCTGCGCCGCGACACTGATCGCCCGCTCCCCTTGAGGTGCCCACCCGGTGAGCGGCGAGGAACTTCGCAGGCGCCCCGTAACCTTATTATGCACAACACCATTCCCCATAGTCTCAAACCTTTTTCATTCACCAAAACCTCTTGTAACTGCCTCTTTTCACTATTTCATGTCCCATTGTAGCTCTTGCTCTCGTAACACTTTCCAACGAAAAATTTTAACATGTGATGCTTGTCACACCGGACAATAGACAGTATAAAACACTAGAGGGCAAGATGTGATATTAAGATATTTATGTAATTTAATTTAGAGGCAGTAGTTGCAAAATCTACTTTATTCTCAATTTTATGAAAAATTCTGTGTCGAAGAACGAATATACATTACTGGCCATTAAAATTGTCACACCAAGAAGAAATGCAGATGATAAATGGGTATTCATTGGACAAATATATTATAATAGAACTGACATGTGATTACATTTTCACGCAACTTGGGTGCATAGATCCAGAGAAATCAGTACCCGGAACAACCACCTCTGGCCGTAATAACGGGCTTGATACGCCTGGGCATTGAGTCAATCAGTGCTTGGATGGAGTGTACAGGTACAGCTGCCCATGCAGCTTCAACACGATACCACAGTTCATCAAGAGTTGTGACTGGCGTATTGTGACGAGCCAGTTGCTCGGCCACCATTGACCAAACGTTTTCTATTGGTGAGAGATCTGGAGAATGTGCTAGCCAGGGCAGCAGTCGAACATTTTCTGTATCCAGAAAGACCCGTACAGGACGTGCAACATGTGGTCGTGCATTATCCTGCTGAAATGAAGGGTTTTGCAGGGATCGAATGAAGTGTAGAGCCACGGGTCGTAACACATCTACAATGTAATGTCCACTGTTCAAAGTGCCGTTAATGCGAACAAGAGGTGACCCAGACGTGTAACTAATGGCACACCCTATCATCACGCCGGGTGATACGCCAGTATGGCGATGACGAATACACGCTTCCAATGTGCGTTCACCGTGATGTCGCCAAACACGTATGCGACCATCATGATGATGTAAACAGAACGTCGATTCATCTGAAAAAATGACGTTTAGCCTTCGTGCACCCAGGTTCGTCGATGAGTACACCATCGCCGGCGCTCCTGTCTGTGATGCAGCGTCAAGGGTAACCGCAGCCATGATCTCCGAGCTGATAGTCCATGCTGCTGCAAACGTCGTCGAACTGTTCGTGCAGATGGTTGTTGTCTTGCAAATGTCCCCATCTGTTGACTCAGGGATCGAGACATGGCTGCACGATCCGTTATAGCCAAGCGGATAAGATGCCTGTCATCTCGACTGCTAGTGATATGAGGCCGTTGGAATCCAGCACGGCGTTTCGTATTACCCTCGTGGACTCACCGATTCCATATTCCGCTAACAGTCGTTGGATCTCGACCAACGCGAGCAGCAATGTCGCGATTCGATAAACCGCAATCGCGATAGGCTACAATCCGACCTTTATCAAAGTCGGAAACGTGATGGTACGAATTTATCCTCTTTACAGGAGGCAACACAACAACGTTTCACCAGGCAACGCCGGCCAACTGCTGTTTTGTGTATGAGAAATCGATTGGAAACTTTCCTCATGTCAGCATGTTGTAGGTGTCGCCACCGGCGCCAACCTTGTGTGAATGACCTGGAAGGCTGATCATTTGCATATCACAGCAACTTCTTCCTGTCCGTTAAATTTCGATTCTGTAGCATGTCATCTTCGTGGTGTAGCAATTTTAATGGCCAGTAGTGTAATTTAATTTATAGGCAGTAGTTGCAAAATCTAGTTTATTCTCAATTTTATGAAAAACTCTGTGTTGAAGAATGAATATATTAATACCAGCTTACGTTGGGGGTCGATCGTTGCTCACGTCCGTAGGTATAATCTAAATTACCCTACGCGTTACACGCGGGTGGTGCTAAACGAGCAACAGTGTCATAGGTTACATACAATATGTCCGGAAACACAACTAATAACCACTCTTTTCAAGATAACCCAAGTAGAGAGGAGAAACACCTAGTTCGTATGGTGCAGCTTAATACTGAAGGCATAACCTCTGCCAAATTTATGTACAGAAACAACTGCATGAGTTTAACATTAATGTTGTCGACATTCAAGAAACACATACCAAAGATGAGCAACGTCTTCAGCTTAGAGAACGAATACCTGGTTATACACTGGTAGAAGCTGTTCACCATCCCCAATATGGAATAGCCACTTATGTGAAGTCAAGTTTATGTTTAAATGATTATTATCATACAATAGCAAACGCCACATATATATCATTTCTGCATAGTTAGCTGGTTCATTGAAAGTACACAACACAAAATTGTTAATTCCTTTTTAGAATTAAATAGAAAAAAGCAACTGAAGCTTTTAGCCAACTCAGTTTGTCAGTTATTATATGTGACATACCAGACGTATGATACCATCTTGAGCCGTCCGTGGTGGCCGAGCGGTTCTAGGCGCTTCAGTCCAAAACCGCGCGACTGCTACGGTTGCAGGTTCGAATCCTGCCCCGGGCATGGATGTGTGTGATGTCCATAGGTTGGCTAGGTTTAAGTCTTTCTAAGTTCTAGGAGACTGATGACCTCCGATGTTAAGTCCCATAGTGCTCAGAGCCATACCATCTTGATACATGTCATGCATGGTCCTCTCATTGTATTCCATATAGGTGAATGGTCACACTTGCCCTTTAGGCACTCTCCAACTGGCAGAACTGTTGTGCCATTCCACTTCTTTTTTTTCGTCATGTTATCTTTACTTATGCGTCCTCAGTTTGATTTTCTTGAATAATGATAGCAAAACCAACAGCTGGATTAGAATCCAACGCCGTTTATTCGTTTTAACGCCTGCTACCAGTTTCGACGCCAAATAGTGTTACCTTCAGGTCCCAAGTGTAACCTACCATTCACAACCTTAATGAGAAAGACCAACGAAGTCTTCCAACGGGAAAAGTTACCAAACTTGTACACCAGCATATATAATTCTGACTGGGAAGAAATCACATACGGGGTTCCACAACTGTTCCTCATACATGTAAACCATCTTCCGCCTAGTATATATTACAAGCAGAATTATTTCTTTTTGCAAATGACACTAGTATTGTAATCAGTCCAAACATACATGCTGGAACAGAAGAAATGGTAAGCACAGTTCTTAAAAGTGTTATTGACTGATTTTTCTGCGACTGGTTTCACCCTCAAGTTTAAAAAGAGCCGACTTAGTCACTTGAGCACACCTAGAGGTACTACACCAATACAAGTGTAACACATGGTGAGGGAACAGTAAATAGGGTGGAAACTTTAAAATTCTTAAGTTTCCATGTTGATCAGAATTTAGCTCCTAAAACAACTTAGTTCAGCCACACTTGAGCTTAGAATCATTACAGATCTTGGGGAAAAAAAGCCTTCATCCATCAAAAACGTGCTGTGAGAATAATAAGTGGTACTCACCCACGATCATCTGGTAGCGATCTGTTTACTGAGTTGGGCATTCTGACTACTGCTTCACAATATATTTATTCTCTCCTGAAGATTGTTGTAAATAATCCACTACAGTTCAAGAGAAACAATGAGGTACATAATTATAATAACAGAAGGAAAAATGAAATTCATTACTCCAAATTAAGGTTGTCTTTAGCACAAAAGGGGTGCACAATACTGCAACAAGAATTTTTGAATATTTTCCCAGTGATATAAAATGTCAGACAGAGAGCAAAGTAAAATTTGATAACAAACTGAGAAAGTTTCTCCTTGACAACTCCTTCTATTCCGTAGAAGAATTTCTATTATTGTAAAAGATGGTGGGTAGGAATTACTAAATCACACCTGTATAGTTTTTTCTCTTTGTAACTAAAGGAATTAGAAAGTTACAGAATGTAACGATATGTACAAATTAATTTGTGCTGTGAATGTATAATGACTCGTTCCACATCATTACGATCTATCGTGCAAAATGGTCCATGGGACGCGTTACTAACTAACTAATTAGACCAATATAACTGCATGACATACATTCTGGCACATTTCAGCATCCGAATTATATTCATCTACATCTACATCTACATTGATACTCCGCAAGCCACCCAACGGTGTGTGGTGGAGGGCACTTTACGTGCCACTGTCATTACCTCCCTTTCCTGTTCCTAAATGTTGCAACATTGAAATATGGTCTTTTTGAATAATTAGAAATAATCAATGAGTTGTAAGGAACTGTAATTAAAGAAGGAGAGGTATGTGTGCGACGTTAGGTATTGTAAAGTACTGTAATAATTAATACTGTTATGTAGTAATTATAATGGGATAAACGCCATTACGTTCTGCGATACTGTAACATATTTCATTATCAGACCACTGCATTGTTTCGTCAATGGTTTCCTATTTGAGATGGAAAGTATCGGGGAAGAACTCATAGGCAATTGCATTCCACTAAAGCAAAAGAAATGTCAAGTGGTAAATTATCGAGGTGCTGGCTCTATAATTTCAGATGATGGCTTATGAGGTGTGGTTTCTGTAACTTAAATACAGGAACTGCACATAAAATATCTCGAAGTAATCACCGTTTAACACTTGTTTACGATGTTACTAATTTCGAGTGTCCATTTCTCACATTACACCGTCAAAATGATCGCTTGATGTAATGAGTAAAGAGAAAACTTGTGAAGCAGTAGCTCCACAGAAACATCTAAGAGAATCATTCAGTAAGCAATGCAGTACATTTCTATCAGAAAGATTTATTTTACTTATGTTTTAAAGGCATCATAATATTCCCAATTTTTTTTGCTAGAGAAACATGTTTTTCAGTGTAACCTCTGTTCTATGAACTACTGGAACTTAATGTGAGACCTTTTGTGCTGTCATGGATCACTCTATTGCTCCGTGCATCAGCCAAGTGCTCGCTACGACATTAGCGTCCCTATCATTGGTGTAATGCCTGTTGCGGAATCCATCCGTGAGTGGGACAAAGAGATAGATGTCAGAAGGTGCGAGATACGGGTTGTCGCGCGGATGAGGAAAAACAAGGCTCATTTTTATTTTTATGACATGCGCTCGATGTGCAAGCTGTCATATGGTCCTACATTACCGTAGAGAAGAAGAATTGTGTTAGCATTTTCTTGGCCATCGACATGCGTTAATAAATTCTTCAGTTTCCTAAAAGTCTCATAATAGACTTCAGGGTTGACCGTTTTAACACCTTCACAGTCCAAAGGCTGTAGCTTGGTGAGACTACAACTACGAACTTCATTCTCTGAAGGAGACATTGTGTCACTCCATTGATTGGTGTTTTATTTCAAGTTTAAGGCTCTGAATCCGTGTTTCATTTCCTGGAACAATGTTGGACAAGACATCGTCAACATCAGCGTCATAACGAACGAATAGTTAGGCACGGAAGTTCCTTCTTTCTTGTTTATGCTCTCCAGTTGGACTTCGAGGAACTCAGCGGGTACAAATCCTTGAATGCGCTAACGGATGGACAAGTTTTCCGGCTCTATACTCGAGTAAGTTTGAGTGCATATTTCAAGATTGTAGGCGTCTGACGTTTTGCGGCTGGCGATCAGATTTCCTTTAACCGTTCTGATGCTTCTTCCAGCGACTTATCGTACTCTTACCGTCTGCTCGGTATCGGTAGACCGTAAACATATGTAATTATTTGAGATGGTCTAGTTTTGCTGCAAAAGAAATAGAATAACTATTCTTTGCCTGGTACGCACCTCAGTTGCAGACGCCACTTTTTAGGTTATAGCGCTGCTGGTTATAGGGTGTTCATAGAGGTATGTAAGATCGGGCGGGAATATTTAAGGAAGCTGCAAACAATACCACAATTTTTTTTGCAACCATGTATGCTGAGAAACAAAAATGGTGGGCTGCTTATTAATCTCCCTTCGTAGTTGGAGAGCGTGAACCACATGCGCAGCGTTACATGTTAACATCCAAGTACAAACACAATGAGCTTACTAAAGCCTGCTTACAGGTTCATCTGGTGCTGAACAGTATCCCTGACGGTAGGTTATCTCCTGTGTGATGTCCGTTCATTGTACAGCGACAACAGAAGTGCTCTAACAGCGTGGCACAGCTGGACTAGAAAGGTTAGGTAGAACAAATGCGTGAACTCGTAACTCAATCAAACCTTCGTTTGGACAAGTATTCATGTATCACATGTAGAGTGAGTCACAGGCATCTTAGGTGCGAAACTTCGTCAAATGATGATTTTCGTTTCTTGAAACTACATTACGCTCTTCTGATATCGGTTTTGTTATCTTTACCTCGTAAGACCATTTCGTAATATTTCTTTAGCCTCCCAATGCGAAAGCTGAAACTTAATGACGACACCAATCCCAGCCTTGGAGCACCAAATATTAAATTCATCACGGTTGGAGGCAAGTGGCTGAACATAACGACAAATTAGGTGCTGTTACATGTTGTCTGCTTCAGACTCATTTCACATTGTAAAGTTTTGTTTGTCAGAGTCTGCCGCGGTCTCCACAAAGTCCTGTGACGCAACTACATTCCCCAGACTCGGGATGAATACATGAGCACCCGTTCAAAACTTGAAACGAAGAAAGACTCCTCCTCCCGCACAGGCCAAGAAGGCCCAAAGGTACCGACTGGCCGCCGAATCATCCTCAGGCCACAGGCGTCACTGGATGCGGATATGGAGGGGCATGTGGTCAGTACACTGTTCTTCCAGCCGTAGATCAGTTTCCGAGACCGGAGCCGCTACTTCTCAAATAAGTAGCTCCTCAGTTTGCCTAACAAGGGCTGAGTGCACCCCACTTGCCAACAGCGCTCGGCAGACCGGATGGTCACCCATCCAAGTGCTAGCCCGGCCCGACAACACTTAACTTCGGTGATCTGACGGGAACCGGTGTTACGACTGCAGCTAGGCCGTTGACTAAACAAAGAAAGACGCATTTAATAATTCATAATCGGTCCATATAATTACGGACTTGTGACTCTTTTTCAATGACGAACACATGAGTGAATTAATTTATGTGCTATTAATTTTCTCTCTACTTTCGTAATATTTCTATTGTTAATTAACCACTTAAGAAAACTTCCTGAGATACTGAGGAACTGAAATCCCAAATGAAATAGGTAAGAAATCTTCATTTGCCACTTCGATCACAATCTGATAGGTTTAGTATCCTTTCTCTCCATCATGGTAGGAACTATTCACGCACATTCTCTCAGGCCCAATGACAGTGTGAGTTTTGTTTAAAACTCCTTTCGATGTTATAACGCAGACACTATTTCTCTCTGGTTCAGGTTTCTATTGATGTACCCTGGAATGGATTTATTGTCAATGAGGGTTGAACTCGGATTACGTTTTGCGAGCTAACATCCCATAGACGTTCGAGCTCACATGTGGTTACTCTTCGTCGAAACGTCTTGGCTCAAACTCGTCTAGGGGTTGAACCGGACTTGTCGCATTACACGCCCTATATTAAGCACTTGCGACCATTTGGTTAAATTGTTTGCCTGATGGCAAGTTTGCGAAATACGAAGTTAATATAACATATAATAACTGTAATATTAATATCGGGAACTAAATTAACGACCAATAAAAGATATAGGCCACACAGTTGCGAGTTGGTTAGAATTACGTTTCTTCAGAAAGCAAACTAATAGTGAAAGTGGTTGCATTTTGACTTACAATTATACTCGAGCGCATATCCATTTGACACAGTTCGATCATTCACAATCTCATTGCGAATTACAAGTCCAATACTCCACCTCGTTAACTACGCGAAAATTTAAAGTTGACACCAGGCGAGGGGCTGCTCAAAGCTCAGAGGCTAAGTCTTGCGATACCACACAAAGCGAAATTTTCGAAGTCGTTTCAGTTTCTAGCTACCTAAAGACCGACCGTCCGCTCTCGCGTCTCCACCACCACTCCCTCTGCCCGTCCCCGGCCCCTTTTCGCGTGCGCCGAATATTCTCGGTCAACTGACTAGGGCAGTTCCCTTTCCTGAAGCCGTCCATCTGATCGGCTACCGCTTGTTCTACATTATTTTACATTTTAACATTTTTAAACAAACAAAACTTGACCACTTTCACGTTCTGAATAAAGTAACAATAATATCATGTACATAATAAACGTTACATTCTTTTACATCAAACCAATACAATTTCCTTCTTAACTTTGAACCTCACAGCCAGTGGCCTTGCACCAATTAGCTTTCTGATAAATAAATGAAGAACAAAAGTAGCTGTTATGCACTGAACTTTACAAAAAATATTCTTTTACCTACTGATTCAATAAGGTGTCACGCTGTCACCGTTCAGTGTGTTTTGTGTGGAGGAAATGATGATCTGATGCCTA
This sequence comes from Schistocerca serialis cubense, assembly GCF_023864345.2. NCBI lineage: Eukaryota > Metazoa > Arthropoda > Insecta > Orthoptera > Acrididae > Schistocerca > Schistocerca serialis. Next base: position 582,639,769 of record NC_064643.1, read on the forward strand.
ACTGAAAACATTGGTAATTTAAATTCACTATATCTTTTAAACAAATGAAGTTACAGAGTTGATTTTTACAAAGTTTGTCATTTTAATGATGCGCTTTTATATCAAATATCGATCGTTAAGATCGACCAAAGCGTTCAGATTTCAGAATTCAGGTCTTTGTTACAAAACCTGTTAATTTCACTTTAACAGTAAATCCTAAACTACTATAGATATGGTCAATATTCAAGTTTTATTGGGATCGCGAAGTAAATTTATGGAGAATGGTCGATTAAAATTACTGTGGCTTGATTCCCTGCATTACTACAGAATGAAATAGTTCTCATGTTGCCCTTGATGGCTGATCTTAGGTCCCCCATATTTAACACTGCTACGTCTCCTCGGCCACAAAAGCCTTCTACTGGGTTTCCCTATGACGTAGGTTCTCGTCTGTCTCACTCCCACATTACAGTGCTTAGGCCTCAATAGACAATAGACGCCTGTGGATTTCCCCATCTCGTGGTGCATCTGCGCCCTTTGTGGCACACGGTCCTGGACAACAGGGTTCGTTTTACAATTCCTGTAGACGGACTGTTTCGGCCATATATTTAAATGAGAGCGTAATGCTCATTAACTCACAGTTTGTCACTGTATCGTGAAAATATATCCTATTAACCCTTAACCAGTTTTTAAAGATGGTGCTAATTAATGAGGGACCCCATGCAAGTAGGCAAGAAGTTGATGCTTTCCACGGTTGATACTGAACAGGATGTTAATTTAAGTCCCAGCGACGAATAAATACTACTAATACTGTAGGCCAGGACATGCTCTGCAGGAACTGCAGTAACAGTGGGCGGGTGCTACACCTGCAAGTATATTCACACTTGGTTTGTACACTTCATACGTTACGTAGGAAACGGTAGACGATTGCAGATTTTTAAGTAAGAGGATTCAGGATATTCTCGGCATTCCGAAGACGTTCCAAAGTTTTCTTTTCCTTTAGGTACGAGAGACTGTCCACCTATACAACAACCTAGAAGGAAAAACAAGAATGGTAGGCCAACAACGAAACGTTCGGGATGAAAATGGTGTCTTTAGCCCTTACGGTTCTGGGCATCGAAGAAGCACTGACGGAGAAAGAAGAAAGGTGCCGGAGTGGGATTGATAACCAGAGACGAGAGATATCACTGAAACGATTCGATAATGACATCTATCTCCAACGAAAGTGAGGAAGAATTTCAGGACCGGTTGAATGGAATGAAAAGTCCAATCAGCACATGTTATGGGCTGAAAGTGAACCGCCGGCCGCGGTGGCCGAGCGGTTCTAGGCTCTTCAGTCCGGAACGGGGCGACTGCTACAGTCGCAGGTTCGAATCCTGCCTCGGGCATGGATGTGTGTGATGTCCATAGGTTAGTTAGGTTAAAGTAGTTCTACGTTCTAGGAGACTGATGACCTCCCATAGTGCTCAGATACATTTGAACCATTTTTTGAGAGTGAACCGGAGAAAGATAAAATTGATAACAGGTAGTAGAAGCGATACCAGGGATAAACTTAACATCAAAATAGTGTACCACCTAGCAGAGAAAGTATAGAAGTTCTGCCTCATTGGAACCAAAGCAATGGACGAAGCTGACCACCACACACGAAGATGTGTCTACTTGTGTCAAAGGCCTTAATGTGAGGAAGAAATCAGTAAATCAGTAAGTGGCTCGAAACAGCATATCTAGACACTCCGGGATAATGATGGCATCGAAGCAGAGGATGACACGCGTAAAGCTGAAATACTAAACACCTTTTTCCAAAGCTGTTTCACAGAGGAAGACCGCACTGCAGTTCCTTGTCTAAATCCTCGCACAAACGAAAAAATGGCTGACATCGAGATAAGTGTCCAAGGAATAGAAAAGCAACTGGAATCACTCAACAGAGGAAAGTCCACTGGACCTGACGGGATATCAATTCGCTTCTACACACAGTACGCGAAAGAACTTGCCCCCCTTCTAACAGCCGTGTACCGCAAGTCTCTAGAGGAACGGAAGGTACCAAATGATTGGAAAAGAGTACAGGTAGTCCCAGTCTTCAAGAAGGGTTGTCGAGCAGATGCGCAAAACTATAGACCTATGTCTCTGACGTCGAACTGTTATAGAATTTTAGAACACGTTTTTTGCTCGCGTATCATGTCGTTTTTGGAAACCCAGAATCTACTCTGTAGGAATCAACATGGATTCCGGAAACAGCGATCGTGTGAGACCCAACTCGCTTTATTTGTTCATGAGACCCAGAAAATATTAGATACAGGCTCCCAGGTAGATGCTATTTTCCTTGACTTCCGAAAGGCGTTCCATACAGTTCCGCACTGTCGCCTGATAAAGTAAGAGCCTACGAAATATCAGACCAGCTGTGTGGCTGGATTGAAGAGTTTTTAGCAAACAGAACACAGCATGTTGTTGTCAATGGAGAGACGTCTACAGACGTTAAAGTAACCTCAGGCGTGCCACAGGGGAGTGTTATGGGACCATTGCTTTTCACAATATATATAAATGACCTAGTAGATAGTGTCGGAAGTCCCATGCGGCTTTTCGCGGATGATGCTGTAGTATACACAGAAATTGCAGCATTAGAAAATTGTAGCGAAATGCAGGAAGATCTGCAGCGGATAGGCACTTGGTGCAGGGAGTGGCAACTGACCCTTAACACAGATAAATATAATTTATTGCGAATACATAGAAAGAAGGCTCCTTTATTGTATGATTATATGATGGCGGAACAAACACTGGTAGCAGTTACTTCTGTAAAATATCTGGGAGTATGCGTGCGGAACGATTTGAAGTGGAATGATCATATAAAATTAACTGTTGGTAAGGCAGGTACCAGGTTGAGATCCATTGGGAGAGTACTTACAAGGGAACCTCCCCATCGCACCCCACTCAGATTTAGTTATAAGTTGGCACAGTGAATAGGCCTTGAAAAACTGAACACAGATCAATCTAGAAAACAGGAAGAAGTTGTGTGGAACTATGAAAAAAATAAGCAAAATATACAAACTGAATAGTCCATACGTAAGATATGCAACATAAAGGAAGTACAACCAAGGAGCGCAGCTGCGAAGTAAAAGGACGTTGGTTCAAGTCTTCCCTGGAGTGAAAATTTTAATTTTTTATTTTTAGTTTATGTGACGAAGTCTTATGTTTTCATGACTTTTTTGGGAGTGATTATCACATCCACAAGAAAACCTAAATCTGCCAAGGTAGAAGAATCTTTTTACCCATTCGTCAAGTGTACAAGTTAGGTGGGTCGACCACATATTCCTGTCATGTGACGCACATGCCGTCACCAGTGTCGTATAGAATATATCAGACGTGTTTTCCTGTGGAGGAATCGGTTGACCTATGACCTTGCGATCAAATGTTTTCGGTTCCCATTGGAGAGGCACGTCCTTTCGTCTACTAATCGCACGGTTTTGCGGTGCGGTCGCAAACCACAGACACTAAACTTATTACAGTGAACAGAGACGTCAATGAACGAACGGACAGATCATAACTTTGCGAAAATAAAATTTTACTCAAGGGAGGACTTGAACCAAGGACCCCACGTTCCGCAGCTGCTTACGCTAACCACGAGACCACGGCGCTCGTGTACTCACACTATCCTTGATCTTGCCTATCTTGCGCATGGACTACTCAGTTTGTATATTTTGATTATTTCTTTCATAGCTCCACACAACTTCTTCCTGTTTTCTCGATTGATCTGTGTTCAGTTTTTCAAGGCCTATCCACTGTGCCAACTTACAACTAAATCTGAGGGGGGTGCGATGGAGAGGTTCCCTTGTTAGAAAATGTAGTCCATCAACAAAAGAGGTGGCTTACAAAACATTCGTTCGACCTATACTTGAGTATTGCTCATCAGTGTGGGATCCGTACCAGATCGGGTTGACGGTAGAGATGGAGAAGATCCCAAGAAGAGCAGCGCGTTTCGTCACAGGGTTATTTGGTAACCGTGATAGCGTTACGGAGATGTTTAGCAAACTCAAGTGGCAGACTCTGCAAGAGAGGCGCTCTGCATCGCGGTGTAGCTTGCTGTCCAGGTTTCAAGAGGTTGCGTTTCTGCATGAGGTATCGAATATATTGCTTCCCCCTACTTATACCTCCCGAGGAGATCACGAAAGTAAAATTAGAGAGATTCGAGCCCGCACGGAGGCTTTCAGACAGTCGTTCTTCCCGCTAACCATACGCGACTGGAACAGAAAAGGGAGGTAATGACAGTGGCACGTAAAGTGCCCTCCGCCACACACCGTTGGGTGGCTTGCGGAGTAAAAATGTAGATGTATATGTAGATGTAGAAGAAATTTCTGAGAATGAACAGTTGGAGCAAAGTGTATGTGGAAGTGACAAGTAAACCATTGAGGTTTTCGTGTAGATAGATGTTGAGCGTTAGGTATGCTGGTAGGGTAGGATATGAGGAGGTTCTCCATAAAGTCAGTGAGGAGAAGAGAATGCAGAAAACATTAAAAGGGAGAGTCGACAAGAAGATAGAACATACATTAAGTTTCCATGGCACATGAAGGAGATGTAGATGGTGAAAACTGTGGGGAAAGAGAGCCTGGAAGTATCTTAGATCATATGGCTGTGTGGCTGATGGGAAGTAAGCACTTCACATATCCCTCGAACTGTTCTACTAATCGGAACACATTCCTGTATGGCATCCTGCAATTCCAAGTTTCTTGCTCTTAATTCATCCAGATTTCCCTCACTAAATGAGGCAGCAGTCACGAATGAAAGGTAGGTCGTAATCACCTGTCATAGTTAATAACGACTAAAATAATGAGAGAGCTGCAGGGAGACGTGGAACTACATAATATTGTAGTATGAACCAGGCCTACCTGTCAGCTTCGAGAATGGCAGCTTTTCTTTGTGCACGTCATGAAAATGCAGGCCGTACATGGAAGAATGGAAGGATGGGAAGTAACGTCCCTTCGGATGACGGGGTCACTATGAGGCAGAGCGTAAGCTCCGACTGGGAAGTGAAAAAGATCATATATTTGGAATCTTGCGGGATTTTTGCCTTAGTCGGTTTAGGGAAACCTCGGCAAAAATACATCTTTAATGGCCGGACAGGAAATGAATTCCGGTTCTTGCGAATGGAAGACCGGTATCTTAAGCACTACAGCACTTGGCTCAGACCCGTCCAAGGACATAGTTTTGCTGTAGTGTGAAGTGTACGTACGAGGCGAGGGCTAAGGAGATCCAAAGAGTGGTAAACACTGTAGAATGCGTCGTTAGCGAAGTATGACAGACACATCCTCTCCATGACAGTGACGGACTGTTGAATTGTCTAATGTTGGCACGGAGTTTGGGCACAGAAGCGCATAATGCGCTTCGCGACGTGCGTAAATATTTAATTTCTAATGATATCCTTGACTCCCAACGAAAGACATTTCTGCCAGCAGAGGCTCATACGTAGAACGCTGAATGACAAGACAAGACTCACTCCCGTTATAGCTGCACTGGTTGTCGAGTACACGTCGGTCGTTGGGAAGATGGATACCATTTCCAATATTACTTCAAGCAGCTTTGCACACAATGACTATGTGACTCAGTTATCGATTAGTGATTCGAAATAATATCCGTTCGTCTCGGAGAGAGTAATTAAGCTACTGAGATATCAGAGCTTGTCAGTCAAGCCAAAAACATCATGCGTGTTCTGCCAGCTCTGACACGGGCGTATTGCCTTGTTATTCACTGGTACTACGAAAAAGGAGTAAATTTGCCTGCCACTTTGTGTTGAGCATTCTTCGTATGTGGGTACTAGCTGATACAATGTTGTTTTGAACTCTGTACGACGACCCAACTGGGTAATTTGTATACTTCATAAATGGTTAAATGCCGCTGAGCACTATCGGACTTAACTTCTGAGGTCATCAGTCCACTAGAACTTAGGACTACTTAAACCTAACTAACCTAATGACATCAGATACATCCATGCCCGAGACAGGATTCGAACCTGCGACCGTAGCGGTCGCGTGGTTCCAGACTGTAGCGCCTAGAACCGCTCGGCCACCCCGTCCGGCATACTTGTATACTGACCATTCGTTATTTGACTAAATATGAACTACAATCTGATTCGCGTATTATGACATGAGTTAGCGCCGCCACAAAGCAATGACTAAGGGTTGGATGCCGTTGAAGTCCCGTTACACTGATGGCAACACAAATGTTCGCAAATCGCCTATATTGCCTCAAGAAACAATGACATCTTAAATATCGAAGGACCGACGTCCACACTGTCACAGTGCGTTGAAATACAGCTAAGACGGCAGATGAATATTTGTGACCGACTGGGCTTCGAACCTGGACCTCCTGCTTACTAAACAGACATGCTGATCACTGCACTATTATATTTTTTAAAAAAATATGAGACGACTTTCAGCACCAAGTAGACGGAGGCAAAGAGGGCAGGGGTCGAAAATCCGAGGCCAGGCCTCAATGCCTCCCCCATACCTGTCACTGAGCAGCTGCATTATTCCCATGTATTCCATGTTTGCACCCATATCTACCTTTTAATTGTGGAAAAAAATTGAAGTAGTAATTAAGGTAAAATAAATTACAGATTGCCGCCTCCAATGGCGTGCGTTCCTTGTAGAACATAACATAACAGTGAAAAGGGTGACGAAAAAATACATAACAAACATTCATTCAGAAATATATTCACGATTTAAATTATTATGCACTGGATGCATATGAGATCTGTAAGGAAACCTTATATTTTTCCACAAATGAAAAAAATTCCGTAGCCGGAGGGGTTTTGCCAAATTAGAACATTTCTGATTTTAGAGCCAACGTAAAAGAGTATTCCAGGAATAAAAAAAAGTGAAAGAATAGTATTCTGCTTCTGATCAAAAAAACTGTCCACCTCTTCGTGCCCACATAAAGCAATAGATAAAAAAAAAATTGAAACCATTCCTTATATTTGTTATTCTTCTTCAGCGTAAAATGTTCTTCTGTAATATAAAACATGTTCTCTTCTAAGTTCTGTTTGTTACGACGTAAAACGCAAACTGTCCCAGAAGCCACGAATAACTGTTATTCTTTGTGGACGGGTGACATTTCCAGTCGGGTTGTAAAGCTTCAGTTATCGGTATATGACTTTCTGCGGTTCTGAGGATAGTGCTAATTTCCTCCTAGTCCAGTTCCAAATTCTGATTCTATTTTCACATAAGAAGATGTGCTCTACAGTTTCTACAAGCTGACATTTGTCGCAGTATGGAGATGGTCTCAATTTGATTTTCCATTATCGTTCCGCTGAGGGTATGGTTTCGTTTACAACGTCGCACCATACGGCACTGACCATAGCTGGTAGAATTTTACTGTTGATATTTTTCCAGACGTTCCTCCAGTTTTTGTAGGTTAATTTACCCGAATTGGTTTGTGAAGACGGTGTGTGGTAATATAATCATAGACGGTTCTAGTGTTGGTTTGTGCTGGTGGAAGTATTATACAGCTCCAATCGCCATAGTGCTTTCGGACGTAATCTAGGCTGGCATGCTACGTTAACAGGAGCTAACGAGAGGAACAGAAGTTTCGTGATGCTTGTCTTAGTGGCATGTATTAGTTTAAAAGCACGTCTTTAATTCCAAGTCCTCCGTTTTGCCTCTGCAAAGTCGCCATGTGGAGGGATACTTTGAAGATATTTTGTTTCCACACTTACCAAGAGGCTACAGCTAATATTTTATGTGCAGTGATCTGCAGTATCGGTAAGACTGCTGCGACATGATATATTTTGCTAAGTATGTATGTATTTATTAAGTGAATTTTCTGCAGGCGGTCTAACAATCGCATGTCATGGTCCTTCAACAAGGTTCCGATGAAATTAAGTTTCCGCTCCCAATTGTTCGTTGCCATGCGCTTGGGATTCGCCCTTAACCTAAAGCCGAGTTGGAGTCTCTCTTCAGTTACATCTAACCAGTGCGCACCTGTTGCACTGTTGTAAGAACCGAGATGCAGGTTCATTTTGCTGCAAGAATGCGTACGTTCCTCCAGCATGACGGGGCTGCTGCACATTCTAGTCATCAGGTGACACATTATCCGAACCTGACATTTCCCGGAAGGTGGCTCATTAGATATGGGCACTTTCCTTGGCCTTCAAGGTCTTCGGACCTTATCTCTTTCGATTTTTGCCTGCGGGGATGGTTAAAGGCGAAGTCTACAAATAAGTAAACTCAAGAGCCGATTTGATCGCTCGGGTTATGAATAGTGCAACCCTCATAAAAGAACGCAAAGACGACCTCAGTAAGGCTACACGTGGTGTCATCAAGAGAAGTCAAATGTGCATTGAAGTTGGTTGGTGAATTTTAGAAATTCAACTTTGAATGTCCTCATTTGCCTTTGCTTTGAGTTTGTTAGCGTTACGTACTAACAGCTGTATCTCTGTACTCAATAGAAAGTGGTCGCATTTATATGGAATTTTTTTCGTCTGTACTACCACCTGCTAAAATATGTGTTATTTCTCCTGAAACACCCTGTATATGGATATATGTGTGGTGTCTGTTCTTTCGGACATGTCCGAAAGAAAATGCTTCATGGTATTCTGCAACGACCTTCGATCTAGTTACAGCGGCTGATACAGATTTCAGAGTGGAACGTCCCCTTTGAACAATTATACATGACTGTGCTTAAACTGACACACAATATTTTTAAGCGCAACGCAATCTGACTTTCAAAAATCGCTACAAAAGAATGGCCCTGACTAACATTAACCTATACCTTTCACAAATCACTTACCTCACCAAAAATCTTCGTTACTCGAACTACTGCAATACAGCGAGCGCCAGTACTGCCAGCTAAATAAAAGATTCAAACTACTGAAGGCACTTAACTACTAATAGGCATAGTTAGCAGATGAAAGATTTTGATAGAGAACAAACAACGTATTTACCTCAATAGTGTTCAAAAGTCATAAAGTATATAGCAGTTCATGACATCCAGTCATACAAATTCCAAAACTCCATCTCTCTCCCCACATCCACCACTGCTGGTGGCTCACCTCCAACTGCGCAACGCTATGCGCTGTTCACAGCCAGCTGCCCAACACTACAATAGCCAACAACAATGCAAACCAGCCACAGACTGCACACAGCACAGCCAGTGATTTTCATACAGAGTGCTACGTGGCGTTACCAATATAAAAACCTGAACAGCCTACTTAAAAGAGCTGCTTGCCTGTCTGAATAAAAGTAGAAGCTACAATTTTTGTAGGGTCTACTCTAATTTTCCTCCGTGCACATGCTGACAGAAAAAAAGTGTAATACTGTGGCCATCTTCCTTAAAGAGATTCTAGGAAGTACACCAGACCTGGTACTTTCATCTGTATTCGACCTGTCAGTAAACCACTATATTATGTCTCCTGTACGGTGTTGTGGTTCGTTCTTCCACTGCTCCCTGCTTCCAACTGTTACATGGCAAAGTTTATTGAAACAGCTAGAACTTATTGTGTAGTTAGTCGGTATTTCCCCAGCCATCGCCTTACTGATTTGGGATTCCGTATATTCTAACTATATCCAGTTATTTCCAATTTTTAGCCTTAATGTCCCTGCCGCTGCCTCCATTTTAAGCCACAGGTGTAAGGTGGGCATGTCTAGCATAATATCCATTGCAAGAGTGGATATCCTGCTAATTCCATCTGAAAACAGGCCAGTCTCTGCACTTTGACAGACTCCCTAGCAGCCACCTTCTGTTCGACGTTGTTCATATTATAGGCCAATAAATTATAATTGGTCTTTTTACAGGGATGTATGTATATCCAGTACGTACTGGGTTTGGACCCCAGTTTACCCTACAGCAGCTTCTAGTGCTTGTAAGATTATCTTTCGCAGTGGAAAATATTCTTTATGTGAGGTTCATAATAGTTTTCCATCCAGGGCTACCTCTCGATACACTACAACCCTCTCTAAAGTTTCATCGGAAAACATTTTTCAGTATGTGTTTTGAACATGCTTCCCCATAAATAATACTACACCAATTTTCGTGGGGCTTTAAATACTTTTTCACAATGTTCAGTACACATAGGTATAACAGTACTAGCAAATTTTCTAAGTCTTACTGTGAATAGATCGTCTACTTATTCTTTTCAAGAGTAGTCCCCAGCATTCAGCTCATCTACGAGTTCATTCAACACTAGGTTCTTCATCTCTAACCATTTACTCGAAGGTCGTATTACTCGACATCCAGGAAGAGACAGAGAGCATCCAGAAAGGGTAGTGCTTTTTTCACCTTCCCAACAAGTCGATGAAGTGTTACTTCACATGATTGCTTCGCAAGTATTATGAAAATGTGGCAGTTGATAGATAAAATTGTGTATTCACAACAACAAAAAATATGTCGTCAGAAAACAAAAACGTGGCATTATGAATTTAGCAGTACCTCAAGGTTTTCGCTTTGACACTAAGGATTACTAAAAGAAGCAAGACGAATTTTGCTAGAGCGCTGTCTTACGATTCCCTCATTGAATTTGTATCTGCCTGCTTGTAGCTCTGCTACAAAACAATTAAAAATCTAGCTTTCGGCGAGGCTCCAAAGGCGAACAGTGGCAGCATGCACCTGACAGGCAAGCACGTTACCTACGAGCTAGCGTATAGGCGCGGTGTCAGCCACTTACTTATTGACCCCGTAAGCGCTATGGCAGATAAACCGCAACATAAGAGGAGACAGTAGTTGTATTTCCCATGTGGAACGACTTTCGTGGACTCAAAAGGATTAACCAATATCCTTATGTCACCTCTCAAGCGAAAATCACTCAATATTAAATTGAAATGACACGATAATATTAAATGAATTTAGCAGGATAGTTCTGTGCCATCAAGGAAATAACTCGTCGGTCACAAAGTTGCCAAACATATTCTGCGCTGTTGCCAAGTTTCAGTTATACCGCCAGGAAGGATACCAGCTGATGTGTTCTGTGAGTGACCTCGGAAGTGACTATAGCTTCATTTCAAAGTTGCGGGTGGCAAGGGCCGCAAGATCCTCATTATATGTCAATGAGTCTTATTCGCATTTCTGTAACTAGGTTTAGGGGCTAGAGTGCAATTACTTGTAATGCATCGATGCACTGAATGCAAACTAAATGTCATAAATTAATAACTACGGCAATTATTTGTGTTTTACTGACTTAATCGGACAGAAACGTTGAAAGCGTATTCACCAGACGCGATTCACAGTTTTGGAACTTCTCCAGTGGTTGAGTTGGCAATGTATATTTGCTGTACAATATTGCTATTGAGATCACTGTCATTGGCACGTCCACCAGAAGACAGGCATGGCCTGGCTTATTGTTGTCAGCTTTCGTGATGGATATGCCGCCTTTGTTCGAAACGAAGACTTAGGGTGAATTCGAACATTCCATATGGCGAAACTTTGATGTTTCTACTCTTCCAGCTCTAACATTCAAATAAGTTACAATAAGCGGCAGAAAAGCGCTTGTGAATCAACAGTTAATAAGGCAATCATAATTATTGGAATCTGACAAATTCCATCTGTCATCTGATAATTGTGAAAAACTACTTTTTTCATATTCACAGCACCACAGTATGAACTCAAGGGATTCATAGAATATCTATACTTAATTTAGTTGTGATCGTTTTCAATGACAGTACGGGAGGAGCAAAACCATCTGACTTGAAACATACTTTTCCAGCGGGATTTGAATCTTTGGCTACAGTTGCAGTAGCACGTCCAGTGAGGTATCAAGAATGTGAGCCATCACTCATTGCTATAGTATAGGCTAGGGCAGAGAGAAGCAGGTTTCCAACAAAGTAAACGATGAGAGACACTGTCGCTGTCACTTATTAAACAGGAATTGCTCAGAAAATTACAACTATGTCTAGTGAAGTGAGTAGGTTGATGCAGCTCCAGTCCGGCACTGAGTTGCCAAACATTTTCCGAATAGCACTTAAGATAAAAATGTGTGTGTGTGTGTGTGTGTGTGTGTGTGTGTGTGTGTGTGTTCCGAAAGAACAGACACTACGAATCGAAATAGGCAGCCTTGTTAATCAATTAAAAGCTGAAAGACAGATGTCCAGGCTGTCTAGCGCATTAAAATAGAACAACGTCGTCAGATGAAAATTTGGGCCTGATCAGGATCGTACCCGTATTCGTAGTGTCTTCCCTTTCGGACATTCCCGAAAGAGCAGCGCATGTGGTATGTGGCAAAGATGGGAATTCGTGTCTGACGAGGAGTGTGTAGACAGGTTCTGAAAAGAGGTTGGCTGCTGCGTCCCGAAAGTGACCACCGTCGGAGGTTCGAGTCCTCCCTCCGGCATGGGTGTGTGTGTTGTCCATAGCGTAAGTTAAAGTTAGATTAAGTAGTGTGTAAGCTTAGGGACCGATGACCTAAACAGCTTGGTCTCATAAGTTCTTACAACGAATTTACAAAATTTTAAATCCCAAATACTGCATCTCGGTTCTTACAATAGTGGAATAGGTGCGCTCTGGTTAGCTGTAACTGAAGACAGACTCCAACTCGGATTGTGGTTAAGCGCATAATAAATTGTGAATATATTTCTGAATGAACGTTTGTTATGTATTTTTCCGTCACCCTTTTCACTGTTATAAGTTATGTTCCACAAGGAACGCACGCCATTGGAGGCTGCAATCTGTAATTCATTTTACCTTAATTACTACTTCAGTTTTTTTCCACAATTTAAAGGTAGATATGGGTGCAAACATGGAATACATGGGAATAATGCAGCTGCTCAGTGACAGGTATGGGGGATGCATTGAGGCCAGGCCTCGGATCTTCAACCCCTGCCCTCTTTGCCTCCGCCTACCTGGTGCTGAAAGTCGTCTCATATTTTTTTTAAATATCATAGTGCAGTGATCAGCATGTCTGTTTAGTAAGCAGGAGGTCCAGGTTCGAAGCCCAGTCGGTCACAAATATTCATCTGCCGCCTTAGCTGTATTTCAACGCACTGTGACAGTGTGGACGTCGGTCCTTCGATATTTAAGATGTCATTGTTTCTTGAGGCAATATAGGCGATTTGCGAACATTTGTGTTGCCATCAGTGTAACGAGACTTCAACGGCATCCAATCCTTAGTCATTGCTTTGTGGCGGCGCTAACCCATGTCATAATACGCGAATCAGATTGTAGTTCATATTTAGTCAAATAACGAATGGTCAGTATACAATTATGCCGGACGGGGTGGCCGAGCGGTTCTAGGCGCTACAGTCTGGAACCACGCGACCGCTACGGTCGCAGGTTCGAATCCTGTCTCGGGCATGGATGTATCTGATGTCAATAGGTTAGTTAGGTTTAAGTAGTCCTAAGTTCTAGTGGACTGATGACCTCAGAAGTTAAGTCCGATAGTGCTCAGCGGCATTTAACCATTTATGAAGTATACAAGTATTTACTAACAGTAGAAGCAGGATTGCAGCGAACTGATCCCTTAACCAAGTGCAACGCAGAGTACCTGTGTAATGAGTCATTCCACCTGCATAGCTGAGGGTTATATTTGTTAAGCAATTCATTGCAGAATTAATGTAATACCCGCACGATGATCTCCGTAGTCATACTGTATCATTAGCAGCCCGCGAATGGAGTACTATGTTCGTTAAATCGGATTACTCAAGCTGAGGCCAAATAAAGAGAAGCGACGACGCCACAACACTCTTTACTTAAGTAGATAGTCAGCGCTAAATTGTGTGTGCCAACATTAAAATACTTTAGTCATATATGATGCAACATTTATTGTAGGTTGTCCCTCTAATGTTAATAGTATTGATTGTGCGTCAACACGAAGACACACACACACACACACACACACACACACACACACACACACACACACACACACACACACACACACAGTCATTGATTCCAGTGAGAGTGACAACTACTGTGTGTTGAACAACACATACACCAGTCAATTCCTCAGTTGGCGTCGAGTGGATGAGATTTTTCAATTACCTTGCATTGCAAGATTTGTATGGAGGAGACTGAAAGTAAATGGACTTGTATCTAAAGAGCTACGACAAACCAAAGCTTGACCGACTATCAGATAACTGTCCACATGGGTTTTGTGGACGAGTATACTTTTAGTAACCAACCCACCCACGATCATTAAATAAGATGTTTTCATTAGGTCGTAGACAGTGTAGCGTGATGGTTTACTTCCCACCATACGTTTTCTATATTCGTCCGAAGATCGCTTGCATTTGTAGGTCCACATGGCATTGACCTTGTTACCTCTGCCCACATATTCTTTATCTGGTTGATGTTCGGTGATCGTGGAACAAACGGCAACAGCTTTATCCTCTCTTGGCCCTGAAACCAATCTCGCACTGCTCTGCTATGACGGATGGGGCTCTGCTCCTGTAAATAAACTGTTATCTCGTTCGTTCATCTATTTATATTTAAATAAAATATTAGTAATAAGCACATTGCATTATTATTTTTCACAGTGTTTAAGAATTCATTCCCTGTCATAAGTAAGTGATCTAGATTCAACCGTCCGATTACGAATGTGGGTTAGCCAGTCTGTCAAATGATGAGTCGAATTCGGATATCCACATTAAGCCTGATTGGCTTAATCCGATTAGAACGATCTGGTATCGAAATGACATTACAGAAATCCGATAATTTCAACGTCTGTATTGCAACAATGCTGTGCACATAAATTCGTATGATGGAGTAACAGGTAGCAACTGCCCAAGAAAAAGTGAGAAATATGTCTACTAGCAGCAATGTAACGTAATTATAACCCATATTTATGTGATGGAAATACTGATTCGAACAATGCACATCTATTTCAGTGGTGGGAAGATGCACCATATCGGATTTGCTGATGACGTAGTAGTAGTAGTAGTAGTAGTAGTAGTAGTAGTAATAATAATAATAATAATAATAATCCCGTGGGGCCGACAGGGGAAACCCTCCCCCATAAGGGTGTTACCGAGGACATTAAATACTTGGGGTGAACCCAGTACTAACACAGTCCTCAACGACTACTAAATCCGTTGAACTCAAAATCCACGTCTGAGTGAAAACTACCGCTACTCTGGTCATCGTCTGTTAGCTCAATGAACTCGGCTGAAAATATTTGCTTCCAAAGGCTTCAACACCCTCTGGTCATGTACGGTCATGGAATCACCCAAGCCAAACCAATGAAACACAAGAAAACATGAACTGTGCAAACTGTCGAAAGGCGGCATGTGGAATTTCCGATTCTGGGGAGGTCAGGTTAGCACGGCAGAGAATATCGAAGATCTCTGGTAAATTTCCCTACAAGCAGGAAACATGCATTTGAAAACTAAACATCGGTACATTGATCCAAGCACGAAAACTAAGTAATCTCACAAAAGAAATCGACCAACAAAAAATTATCATCCTTGCTCTTCACGAACCACGACTCACTGACAGTGAAACCTTGCATTACGGAAACCATTGCATCTTCAAGTGCAAAATACAACAAAAGGTAGCGAAAGACGTACCAATATTCGGCATTGCTTTTCTCGAACACAGATCTATCATCAGCTTTGTCAAAGAAATGACACCCATCAACAATCTACTCATGACTATGCTCATTCAGAGCCCCAGTAAAAAATATACACTCATCACTGCACTTTCCCCCACCAACATCAAAAATAAGAGGAACACCAAAAATTTCGAAAAATTCTGGAACACACTCGAAAAAACTATGAGCAAAATTCACTAAGATGACGTGAAAATACTAATGGGAAACTTCAACTCTCTATTTGGAACAGAAAAAAACCTGTAGAAAAATCATTGGTACAAATTCAACATACCGAAACGCTTAGACCAACGGCAAACGTCTGATTGACATTTGCTAACAATTCAACTACAAAAGGATGTCTTCCCACTTTAGGAAAATACCATTTCTCAGCTAACATGCTTGGCTACCAGGTGCAAGCTGCTTTCGTTCGCCTTTCTAGACTCGCTGAAAGCCAGATTTTTTATTCTTTTCTAGTAGAACTACAAGCAGGCAGATACAAACTCAATATGGGAATCGTGAGATAACGCTCGAGCAAAATTCGGCTTGCTACTTACAGCAACCCTTAGTGTCAGAGCGGAAACCTTACGGTACTGATAGTTTCCTAATGCCACTTTCGTTTTCTGCCAACATATTTTTTGTTGTTGTGAATACATAATTTTATCCATGAAATGCCACATTTACATAATACTTGTGAATGTACAGGAAATGAAGTAAATTCAGTTCTTCTCGAAGTTAAAAGTCTGTAATATTCTACTAATTCGTGTTAAAATAGGCTCAGTCGTCTTACAGACGACATAATGCTTTATTAAGATAGATTTCCATCGTGATTTTTCTATAGTAAGCTAAATTTAATTTGTATTAGTACAGTGAATATTTTAATTGCATTTTCCATTACATTACTAATCGCAACATTAATCATCAAAGAGAAATTAATCAACAGCTGAATTTTCTTTCACGATATCAACAATCTGACTTTGCTAATGTTGTTTGCAAATTCTACGCCTGTAGGAACACACTGTTTCTAACGATGTCATTAAACCAGTGTAGTTTTAAGAGTATTTTCGTCTAGAAATGAATTGCCTTGACGGTTGATCGATCAAGAGCGGGGAAGGTAAAATTTTACGAATATACGACGAGAGGGACAAGTGCTTGAGAGAGGACTTCCCTATCAATACAAGTGTCTGAGAGACGGCTTTCTTATCAATCTCCTGGATAGTTTTGTCTCTCAAATCAACAGAGTGAGTTATCATGCAGTAACATAGGTGATGTAGTTTAGTTGCTCGACTTTCTTACACTGGGACCGAAAGGTGTCTCAGTTGTTGACAACAAATTCCAGTTGTGTTGCACACACCCCTTGGTGCAGAATTCGTAGCCCAAAACACACTTATGGAGCTATCAGACGTAAAATATTATGTTCACACTACACTTTACTCTAGTCTACGTCTTTTGGTGGGGCCCAGCCTTTCATTTCTTCTTAGGAAGTTAACGATAAAGGCATCATAACTCGTCACAAGTAACAGTACTGCATAGGAATGCTCAATGAGCGACCTGATGACGTTCAATAATAGCACTCCGTAGATTTTTGTTGTTTCAAATTAGAGCATGCAGTACTTCTACACCAGACTTCTGAACTGTTGAATGCAAATGTTGCATGATGGTAAAATGGTAATCTTTCACATATGTCAGTAGTCGAGACCTCCTTAATGTGGAAAATCATTCATGCCTGAACGATCTTTATTGAAACAAGAATATCTTTTTCTGGCGTATTTTTTCCAAAAGCACTCGCTCCACGCACAGTTCAAATCTTTCTAGCTGCCTCCTCTACATTCACCCCTGTGTTATACCAAAAGTAAACGTTGTGTTGCAGATGTTACTCCCTTTTCCACTTGCGACTCAATTTTACAATGCTTAACTGTAGTTCACGATTTTCAAGTATGCAAAATGCAATGCTTAACTGAAAGATGATAACTAGAACTTCAAATTCGAAAGTGGCATTGATACACACACTGACAGCGTGGCGCCGCCTTCACATGGGCAGCGCCGGATTTCAGGCGGCGGGTGGCGTCTGGCCGGTGGCCGGTAGCCGCTGCAGCGCGAGGAAACGCTCGAGCGTAAGCTGCTATGATCGCGACGCAGCCACGAGCCGTCCTGCGGAGTTGTTTCTGGAATACTTGTTATTGCGGGTGGGTAGAATGTTAAGCGAATTGTCTTCGATGTTTAATCAGACTCATAACTTTAGACCGAAATGTGGTAAAAAAAAAAAAAAACAGTTGGACGCGAACATGCGACTGTAAGTTTAGAATGCACGACGCTTACCGCAAGACCACGAGCTCAGTCTCTCCGTATCAACTCGGAAGTAGACAACACTTCCTCCTAACACTTCCCCATCTTACAGTGTTGCCAGATTGTGCAGATGGCCGGACTAGGAGTTGTCAGGGGCGGTCAGTTTTATTGGCCACCTTAAGTGAACGACTCGGACTTGGTCTCTTGAATAATAAATGATTATTTACGAGTATAAGAATCCGTAACGCTGATCACTTATAGATCGCTCACTCGAACCTGACTGTGATGGGAAACAACTCAAAAACATCATCCCCCAACTGTTTCTTCCTGGTCACCAAAAATCGCGAGTGTTAGAGCATTACAAGTGGAAATAGAGATTCCAAGTTCGATCCCCGTCTTCGGAACACTTCGTGATGATAGTGAAACTAAATTTCGATCAACAAAGCAGCACAGGGATAATCGTTTCTTTCCATGGGCGATCTCATAACTTGATTTCCTTCCTTGCATTAATACTCTAATACTTTGTGAAACTGTTTCTATTTATTTTACTTATTACAAGGCTTTACGGCAGCGAGATGAATGTTACGACTTGGTCTCTGAGAATCACACATCAAGTGATTTGAGTACCTCTGAAATACCTTTGAGCCCGTTCTCGAGCGCATGTTGGTAGCGAATGTGTGTGTGTGTGTGTGTGTGTGTGTGTGTGTGTGTGTGTGTGTGCGTGCGCGGCACAGTCGATAGCAGCCGCTGGCGAGCGCTTTACACATGGGCCGCCGCTTTGTGGCTCTCCGCTGGGACGTGAGTTTTAATATCCAGCTGAATGACGCCGCTGCCGCCATGTTTTTTGGATCACCGATCGCTGCCTGCGATTGCGGCCGGCAGGAGTACCATTCCATCCGATGTCTGTGCCGGAGAACGTAGCACGCATGAAGAATCATCTCCAGCGAATAATGGCATCAGGGCTCCCACAGGGTTTGTACGCTATTGGATCATGTTTAAGCGTCTGCTCCTTCTTCGTAATATTAATATTTATTGGCTCTTTATTGCTTCCGCCTTTTCGCCATATAGTCGTATTCCGTGTACACTTTTACATAAAATTCGCTCCATCATCGCAACCCTCCCCACCTCCACCCCTCACTTAGAAGTAAGTGGGCGTAGTGGACAGCACATCAAAAACTGAACACAGATCACGCATGGAAACAGGCAGAAGGCAAACTGAACTGCGAGAAAAAAAAATAGTCAACGGTCCAAGCACAGGAAGTGCAGACTGCTAGAGCAACGGCGTCATTGTTCATTGGTTACAGTGGTGGACTGCAAAACGGGCAAGCCGTTTTGGGACCTACCTCCCTAGTGCTAATTTTTCCCCACTCTTCGCTTTATTCAAATTTGTGCCTGCGTTGAGGTGTAACGTCCATTTGCAACCGCGAAGTGTAAGGTATGGACCTATTAATGACAGCTGATTCTGCACAGCTTCTCTATCAACGTTCAAAATGGAGTGGCTTTCGAATGGAAACCGCAAACATTTGAAGACAAGACGACAAGTCAACCATATCCTCCACCGGAAAACAGGTCTGGTATGTCTTACTCGGCGTTAGTGACAATACGTGTGTCATATGATATGGTGCTATAGACAAATGTTGAAAATTAGGTGGACTGATAAGGTAAGGAATGAGGAGGTTCTACGCAGAATCGGAGAGGAAAGGAATATGTGGAAAACACTGATAAGGAGAAGGGACAGGATGATAGGACATCTGCTGAGACATGAGGGAATGACTTCCATGGTACTAGAGGGAGCTGTAGAGGGCAAAAACTGTAGAGGAAGACAGAGATTGGAATACGTCAAGCAAATAATTGAGGACGTAGGTTGCAAGTGCTACTCTGAGATGAAGAGGTTAGCACAGGAAAGGAATTCGTGGCGGGCCGCATGAAACCAGTCAGTAGACTGATGACAAAAAAAAAAACAGATATGAATCTCTTATCAACGCAGCTAATTTGTATGCCTGGTGAGTGAGTGAGATATGCCTCCTTGCCCGGTTTAGGTGTTCGTATGAATGTGAATGCGATCACTCCCAAGGAAATGATCAAAACTTAAAATTTGTCGCTTAAGCTGTAATAAATGATCTCAACAGTTTCGCGGTCGCACAGTTCCTCTGTGCTCTGTCAAAACATATAATTCTAATGTTTCTGAAGTTGCGTTCCGTTTTGGAAGTCTTGACTCTTGAAGTCCTTTGTTGTAACGTTGTTCACACCTGTTTACTTGTTGTTTTCATTTCTGTGAGACGTCTATGTGGCTTCTCGCCTGCTCTCACTATTCATCACATTTACTTGCCTCGGTAACGTATTCTTACAACATGACTCATAACGTATAACCAATGTACAGTATGACAACTGCCAAGACTACAGAAAGAGAACAAAGATTTCAATGACCAGACGGACAGTTCATGATGTGTGAAAAAAAAAAAAGCACGAGTGAGTTTCATCACGGCTCCTCCGCTTTACAGTCAAACAACGTGACCACATTTTTCTTCTTTTTTGGAAAGGAGCCTTCCTGGGGGCAAAGTGGCCAGCGGTCGCAACCCGTGACCTGGCCACCATGTCCCGTTCCCAACCTAGCTAGGAAATTAGGAAAGCGTAGGGAGTGTGGAGTACATGTACAATGATCATCGTTTGTTTATTTTTTTCCTTTTCCTTCTTTTTCATTTTTATTTATTTATTCTTTACATTAATATCACCGAGAATAGCAAGAAAACGGCGTCGCAAGGAGGAGAGCGCATCAAGACGTCAGACGAATTGAGAATATCAACGTGTAGTTTTCCCGAGAATAACATTCTGAGAACTAGAGAATATATCGGTTCTAAGGGTGGAAGAGGCGGGGATCAACTCTTCACGACAGGAACACTCCAGCTCTGGGGGGGATTAAGGAAGACACTGCACAGGAATTTGGAAAAAAGTATCTTTATTTTGGAATGCGGACAACTGCACAATGGCATTTATTAATGAACTGCTAAAAATCAAAGACACTTGTCTCACCATCAGCAAACAAGTGGTGTGCTGCGTGTCCACAAATCCACTTTACTGAGTTCGTCTTTGGCTGCGTGAAGTACCCCGCGTCCGGAAAGAGGAGCACTGTAGTAGATATCAGATGAGGAGTCATACGGGTAAATAGGGACAACATCTGCCGCACCAAGGACCAGAAGACCTGTTGCCGATCTGCACACTAGGCGGTGCTCGGCATTTGTTAAGCTTGGAACTTCATTGTTTCTATTTTGCTCTTTTTCTCTTTTTCTTTTTTTTTTTTTTTTTTTACAGTTCAGTACACCTTCTTGCTGTTTTCATGCCTGATCTGTGTTCATGTTTTGACGGGCTATCCACTGGGCCATCTTACCACTAAATCTGAGGAGGTGCAATGGGGAGTTTCCCTTGTGAGAAGGTTGTATAATAGCAGTAGCTGTGTAGAGGTCATATAATATCAATAACTGTGTAGCATCGAGTTTTACACCAGTGGCAGGCTACTGTTATTAAAACACTGTGAGACATAGATAATGACGTACCACGAAGGATTTATGCGAATTGGTCACAAACTGATACTCATACAGGTGTCGAAGAAACTGCAAAATTGTAAACTTCGGCGGTCGATGGACGAATGTGTGATGCTGCAGTGCAATTTCAACGCGTAGCTGGCAAGGATAGTAAACAAGAGACATGTCGATACCCACGACATAAAGTCTTTGAGAATTTCATTCCGTGTACTCAGTTGGACAGTAACTTTGCCTCGCAGACAGAAGCATGAACAATATACGTAGATATCGTTTAAGAAAGTCCATATAGTTCGATTCAAAGAATCCGATTCCAGTAATCGAATTTTGAATAGGAGCAATGCCACTATTCGGCGGTTCGGGGAGGAATGGATGAGTCGTCACCGAACACAGCTTCAAGAAGGAAGCGGTCAACCTACAGGGACGAGATAACGCGAGGACCGAGCAATCGCCAGAGATATTAAAAAACTAAAAACCCGCAGTTTATGGCGGGTCATGGCCCATCGAACATAGGCTGGTGTGAGGTGGAGCGTACACCATTAAGTTAAGTAGTGGTTTTGACTTTGTACATACGAGGTGTGGCTAGAAAAAAACCGGACTAGTACTGGTGAAACAATAAAACGAATGCAATAAGGCTGAAAGTCGCGTGGCCTGTCACGTGACTCTCGCTCCGCCTGCTGCTCGAGTTTCATCTGCCTCCTGCACTCAGTCTGCCCGTGGCGTCTGTTTTAAGTAGTTGACGTTTTGTCTGTGCGTCGGAAAATGTTGAGTGTACAGAAAGAACAGCGTGTTAACATCAAATTTTGTTTCAAACTAGGAAAAACTGCAAGTGAAACGTTTTTAATGTTACAACAAGTGTACGGCGATGATTGTTTATCGCGAACACAAGTGTTTGAGTGGTTTAAACGATTTAAAGATGGCCGCGAAGACACCAGTGATGACACTCGCACTGGCAGACCATTGTCAGCAAAAACTGATGCAAACATTGAAAAAATCGGTAAACTTGTTCGACAAGATCGCCGTTTAACAATCAGAGCAGTGTCTGAGTTAACAGGAGTTGACAAGGAAAGTGTTAGGCAGATTCTTCATGAAAGTTTCAACATGAACAAAGTGTGTTCAAAAATGGTTCCAAAGTGTCTCACAATTGAACAGAAGGAACGCCGAAGAATGATTTGTTCTGACATCCTGGAAAACATTGAAATTGATCCCACCTTCTTACAAAATGTTATTACTTGCGATGAATCGTGGTTTTTTACTTACGATCCCGAAACTAAACGCCAATCGATGCATTGGAAAACTCCTGGTTCTCCACGACAAAAAAAAGCACGAATGTCAAAATCGAAATTCAAGGCAATGATGATTGTTTTTTTTTACATCAAAGGGATTGTGCACATTGATTGGGTACCAGAGGGACAAACAGTGAATCAGCATTACTACATTAGCGTCCTGGCTACCCTACGTGAACGAGTACGGAGAAAACGGAACGATTTGTGGAGAAAAAAGTCATGGATCCTTCACCAAGACAATGCCCCAGCTCACAGTGCGTTGTCAGTGAAGACGTTTTTGGTAAAACACAACATTCCCATCTTAGATCATCCACCCTACTCACCTGATTTGGCCCCCTGTGACTTTTTTCTTTTCCCTAAAGTCAAGTCAGCTTTGAAAGGAACTAGATTTGAGACTGTTGAAGCAGTAAAAGAAAAAGCGACGGAAGTAATGTATGGACTTAACGAAAATGATCTGCAGCATTGCTATGAACAGTGGAAAATTCATATGGAGCGGTGTAGAGACCGAGGAGGAGAGTACATTGAAGGAGATAACATGAAATTGTAAATAATTGTAAATAAATGTTTTTTCCAGCATCAGTCCGGTTTTTTTCTAGCCGCACCTCGTATGTACTGTTTGTGTTTTCCTTTTCTTTTTCGTTTATAAATGTATAGCTATGGTGTTCTTTTAATCATTGACAAAGGTCTTCTTAGATACTTGCGGGTTTTGTTGTTGTTCTGAAGAAGGTGTAGTTATCTACGCCGAAACCTGGGGTAACACTCAAAACTAGGTGCTTTTTTCGCAATCGAGGCGGGTTTTTAATTTTTTAGTATATTAACCAACGATTGCTGACGCGCTGCGATGTTGAAGGTTCTTAAAATCGTCAGGGAGGCTTCACAGCACCCGATTCATCATCATCATCGATCCGACGTACGACTGGAGTGGTGCAACACTTGAATGGAGTGACATTTGGAGAGTGTGACACTTGCGAGGAGCCTGAGGCTCTTGCCGGGCTAATAGGCTTTTCACAGATGCAGAAACACCAAGAAGTCTTAGCACTTCACCACAGCTACTCGTGCGCGCTGGCTCCCGCTAACACCACAGCAAACATTTATTTTTTCAGTGTGTTCATTAATGCGTTTCGTGGCAAATTTATTTTTAAGACTATTGTATTAATGACAACTGACAATGGAAGTCAACATAATGAGAACTGACAATGAAATTTAACATATCCTTCAATATTTTGATGATGGAAAGAACGGAGGGGACCTAAGTAAGAAACATGGTCTTGCTTACAACTGGTGCAGGCTTCTGATGGCTGCTGATATAGGACGAAATGTAAATCGAGAAATTTGTATTTTCTTCCTATTTATTTAAAAGTTAAACATAAAAACACAAAATGTCAATGAATATTACTTATTTTGCTATTCACTGAAGGATCAATGTCTGGTACCACTTTTCGAGTAATGCTGGTTTTAAGTCAAGTTCTGAAAATAAAGTCTGCTTGTGAGTTTCTGTGGGTGCATTTAGTTCTCTTCATTTCGTAAAAAAGCAGCATGTACTTGTAAGTGTGAACATCGACATGATCGTAGCTGCAGAACTGTAAAGTCGTGAAAATTAACTTTGAGGAAACAGAAGTCTACGAGACTAACTTTGCTGTGACACTATTGACGCCGACGTCGCTGTGTAGATGTATAAGTTCCAGTTGCACCCGAGTTCCCTCACTGACAGCATAACCTGAAAATCTGTGAAACTGCGCAACCCTATGCAAGCTGAAAAGCAGTATGATATGTCGATGTAACTGCAGATTCATTCGTTGAGTGTTCCTCCTGAGAACAAAAATATATTCTCATTGTGAAAATGTTGTGAAAACTATTAAGATGTTTATTTCTCTGCTCCCATATGATGAATACTTTCTTCGGTCATTTCGTTTAAAAGCAACTTTTAATTATTTTCCCGATGTTCGCCTTCCAAGTGTGCGTAATGTTTTACATGGAATCTATTATAATTTTGTTGTAAACTGAATTTTTTCGGTGTGTTAAAATTGTTGAACCACGTTAATAAAACACTGAGTGTATCAATACACCATCACATACGGTAAGTATATCAAATAGGCATCCTGCACTGGTTTGTTAATGTTGATGTCTCTAACAGTTTTGAAGTTCCTAACACGACCACCATGTTACTCTCCGTATTAAGGAGGGACTCCATCCTAAAAATGTTATTAAAAAAATTAATCACTATTTCACAACTCTGGAGTGCTATCTCTTCGATTCCAAAACATTTTGGCTGTGTTCGAGCTTAATCACCATCAAAAAAATTATCTTTATTCCAAAGTTGGCATAAGCTAAAACTGGGAAAACAAGTTTCAATTTTTCGGGGAAACTGAAGCGAAATAATTGGCAGCCAGTCGTTGGAAATCAATTATTTTGCCTGTTGATTGTGTGAAAATAAATTTGGGGAATACACTGAAGTCCTGCTCAGCACAGTTAACAAGCTCCAAGGAAACAGGCATTGGCTTACAATTAGATTTCCCTGTCACTGTACCTTGTCAAGAAGACTGAATAAATTCTTATTCAGAAAATTCAAGAAAAAGGCTACCCTGAACTTGAAATTATTTATAAGTGGGAAAGAAAACCTGCTTTCACCCAAATCGTTGCTATGAGTTTCCCTTCTCAATTAGATTCTATGCACTGTTCTTTGCTGTTGATATCAAACATCCTTTTCCCTCTGTGATGTACAAAAAAGCGGTATGTATTGCCTTAGAATGAGGCTATAAGCTACACTAATGTGTGCAGATTACATGTGTGTTTTTAAAAAATGACCACTTATTTCAGAGTTGTAGGATACAAGGCATTGTTTCCCTGATGAAAGAAACCACATAATTTATTCTATGTTGCAAAATATATTTTGTTGCTGCTGTTGGTTTGTCACCAACGATGTTAGTTTCAGATGCAAGAATTGCATTAATGATGAAATAACTTTCGAACTTCCAACGTCTCTTCATTTGTTTTTACACGACGATGCAAAGATCAGAGGTCGCGCCCGACGGAACGTAGACAAACTGTGTGACATGCAAAACCGTACACTACACGGTAAAAAAAAAAAAAAAAACATAGTGAACATAGAAAACATATTTTCGAGAGTAAAATATGCCTGAGAAACTTCTGAATCAGAATACAGAGCGAGGTGGCGCACGTCGGAGAGGAGTGGATTTCAAATTTCAGTCCGGGCATCCGCTACGCTGACAAATACAGCTATACAAATCAGAAAAGTCTGACGCAGAGGGTAGGTTTCATGACATCATATATTCACGTTTAATCCCGTCCCATTCACGGATGCAGCCTGGGGCCGCTTATATCGCTCTGTGCAAGCTACTACCTGTCGAACCTTATCTGCGAGGTCTGCACGGGATAGATGCA
This sequence comes from Schistocerca serialis cubense, assembly GCF_023864345.2. Taxonomy (NCBI): domain Eukaryota; kingdom Metazoa; phylum Arthropoda; class Insecta; order Orthoptera; family Acrididae; genus Schistocerca; species Schistocerca serialis. Next base: position 582,665,751 of record NC_064643.1, read on the forward strand.
CGAAGTGCTGCACGGTGTTCGTTTCACTATACTCAACACAAATTCTCGCCAAATGCAGGGTGATTTTTCGAGTGTCTGCCACTCCAATCCTTCTGTTACACTCGCCCGGTTGTTAAACAAGTCTGCGACAGTTTGAACCTCTCTCCTTTTTAAACAGTCCATGTCTCCCGTTCCTGTTAGTCTGACGTCATGCGTGGGTCCCACACACTTGAGCAGAATTCAAGTATGGGCCGTAGCTGTGTTTTGTATGCAATTTCTTTTGAAAAGAGGTGGAGTCTTTCAATATGATACCAGCGTATTGTGTTATTGACAACTAATACTTTTGTATCCTGCTTGGATAGGCGGTGCGTGGATCTTCTCCTGTGAACTGCTTCTGCAAAATAGGCCGAGAGTGAAGGACGCGAGTAGGAACAGAAAAAGATGAAGTACTTCGGTACTGCAAGTAAAGTTAAAGCACCTTTACTGGTGTATAGACATAGACAAACACAGTACTTAAATTTTGATACAGATGAGCACGTAGGTGCGAAGCCGTTCGTTTTTCGAGGCTAACAGTTACTAAAAAATACAGAGGCAAATTCTATAATGGCTTGTTCCACTACAAGTAGAAGCTAGGTTGCTAGGTCGTCTGTTCCTGATCAAATGGGCTGAATCTGGAGAGGCGCTTCATCGAACTCCATAGCGTCTGCTAGAAGGCGCTGTGGCAACACCACCTAGACTACAGGCCTGCGCCCACACTTGTGACGTCACATACTAATGGCCGGGTCTGTATCGAAACGCTCCTGTTAAGCACTCTGCAGCTGTACGAACTTTACAAGTTTTAGAGCTGAGACCGCATAGAGATACTCGTGCTTTCCTCTCCTACATGTCCTTGTAATGAAAGTATGGAAATTTATATCCTTGCGTAAAGTAACTGAACAAAACTGCCCTGTGTTATTTCAAGATGTAAAATTGTTTGGACGATTTGCCATAAATACGCGTTTCTAGGCTTGAATACAAACTGTAATTTTAAATTCTGTCTTTTACCTCAGGAGCTACGCTTTCTTGCAGTAAAAAATCGGCAACAGTCAATAACAAGCAGACGTTTTTGGTTTTAAATAAAGCAGCTGGGGCTCCTACAGAATTTAAGAATTTGTTTCTCTGGTTATTTTCGTAAATTTTCCTCTCCACTTCAAAATTATCTGATCTCACACGAAACTCAAATCTTAGACGAAATGGAGCACCTACTGACATAATGTTTAATAAATCAAAAAACCCGAGAAATATTTTATTTCCATGTTTCTCCAGAATTGATTGAAATTCGTGTCACAGAGTGCCGTTAATTGAATCATAATGCACTTACCTATAAATTCTGCTTTCTATACTGCTTAATCTGTCGAACACTGAATTCATTAAAGCAATTTTCTAAGGTAGTTTACTCAAATTGAAATTATTTCCGAATAGCTGTATATGTAAAACTGAACAAAATCATTCTGTAGCTCTTCCAAATAAAAGTACTGGAAACTCAATAATCTGGTAGGAATGATAAGGAATACTAAACATTTTCGAGTCACACTAATTAATATATCTATTCTGTGTGTTAATTGTTGCAAATATGAGAGACATTTCACAGCCAGCTTCGTATTAACCTCACAGCAATGGTCCAGAATTAAGAAAAAATATACTGGTACATGATACGTAACTGCTTTTAAAAACAATTGGCAAAGGTGGTGCAATGAAAACAAATAACACGCTACAAATTTTTTGTCATTTACTTACCCTTGAATGATGTGTAGACACAAATTCCTGTCTAGGAATAGCTGCAATCCAGCGATTTCTCAACTTCACACATTTGGGAAATCGAAACATGTGCACTTTCAGGCCATTTTGGGATTTATAATTCTCCTGTAAAAGGGAACGCAGCACTTGTATCCGAAGAACTGTAGGCGAATACTGTATGAAATATATGTCACTTTCACGTGTCACACACTTGAAACACAACAAACACGCCAACAGGACTGCCGACTGAAGATAAGATGGCCAACAGTTTGTGACGTCACGTGCCAATATGGCTGTGGTCGGCGTTGTTCGTCCGCTCTCGTAGTGCCAACTCACGAGAGCACACCTACGTTGTGGCTTCATAGCTATCGATACCACAAATAATGTGCGTAGAGTTACTTTATGAAATAATGTGTGTTAATTGTGGTTGGTGTGAGCAGTGGTTGGAAGTGAGAAGTGTATGGTGTAGCATTTGACTTTTACCTTATTTACTAATTTATCTGCAAAAGAGATTTGTAGGGTAGGGTCAAACTAAATGAGCCTGTACCAACAGACTACCTTTTTGCATTCGGAAAGACGGAGGCTCGAATCTCAATATGATCAACCTGAGGCCGCGCGGGATTATCCGAGCGGTCCCAAAAGATTTCACACACATTTGAACATTTGAACATCAACCTTGCTTCGGTTTCCTTGCACAATAAAGCAGTGCCTCTGTTATTCTGAATTACACTGCAGTTTTCCTTCGAACATCCAGTTCATGCTCGCGACAAGCGAGAAATCTGGTTTCGAGTCCCGGTCCGGCACAAATTTTCGCTGTCATCAATCCATTATACTGCTGATGGTTGTCCATGTTTGCAACTGCGAATAGATCTCATGCAAGTTTTCTATGCTTTCTGTACATTACTTTAAGTAAATTCCGCCGGCTGCTGTGGGCGAGCGGTTCTAGGCACTTCAGTCTGGCACCGCGCTGCTGCTACGGTCGCAGGTTCGAATCCTACCTCGGGCATGGATATGTGTGATGTCCTTAGGTTAGTTAGGTTTAAGTAGTTCTAAGTTCTAGGGGACTGATGACCTCAGTAGTTAAGTCCCATAGTGCTCAGAGCCATTAGAACCATTAAGTAAATTCCAGGATAATACATGGATAAGTTTACAAATATACACGCTTTATGTATTTTCAATGATATGACCAACAGCCTTGTAAATGTGATTTACTGATGAATAAAACTATTACTGGCTATTTACAGTTTGTACAGAAAGCAGATGGCAGTTGTAAGAATCGAGAGACATGAAAGGTAAGCAGTGGTTCAAAAATGGCTCTGAGCACTATGGGACTTAACATCAGTGGTCATCAGTTTCCTAGAACTTAGAACTACTGAAACCTAACTAACGTAAGGACACCTGACACATCCATGCCCGAGGCAGGATCCGAACCTGCGATCGTAGCGGTCACGCGATTCCAGATTGAAGCGCCTAGAACCGCACGGCGATACCGGCCGGCGGAAGCAGTGGTTGGGAAGGGAGTGAGACACGGTTGTAGCCTCTCCCCGATGCTATTCAATCTGTATATTGAGCAAGCAGTAAAGGAACCAAAAGAAAAGTTCGGAGTAGGTATTAAAATCCATGGAGAAGAAATAAGAACTTTGAGGTTTGCCGATGACATTGTAATTCTGTCAGAGACAGCAAAGGACTTGGAAGAGCAGTTGCATGGAATGGACAGTATCTTGAAAGGAGGGTATAAGATGAACATCAACAAAAGCAAAACGAGGATAATGGAATGTAGTTGAATTAAGTCGGGTGATGCTGAGGGAATTAGATTAGGAAATGAGACACTTAAAGTAGTAAGGAGCTTTGCTCTTTTCGGGAGAAAAATAACTGATGATGGTCGAAGTAGAGAGGATATAGAATGTAGACTGGCAATGACATGGAAAGCGTTTCTGAAGAAGAGAAATTTGTTAACATCGATTATTGATTTAAGTGTCAGGAAGTCGTTTCTGAAAGTATTTGTATGGAGTGTAGCCATGTATGGAAGTGAAAAATGGGTGATAAATAGTTTAGACAAGAAGAGAATAGAAGCTTTTGAAATGTGGTGATACAGAAGAATGCTGAAGATTAGATGGGTAGATCACATAACTAATGAGGAGGTATTGAATAGAATTGGGGAGAAAAGGAGTTTGTGGCACAACTTGACTAGAAGAAGGGATCGGTTGGTTGGACAAGTTCTGAGGCATCAAGGGATCACCAATTTAGTACTGGAGGGCAGCGTGGAGGGTAAAAATAGTAGAGGGAGACCAAGAGATGAATACACTAAGCAGATTCAGAAGGATGTAGGCTGCAGTAGGTAGTGGGAGCTGAAGAAGCTTGCACAGGATAGCGTAGCATGGAGATCTGCATCAAACTAGTCTCAGGACTGAAGACCACAACAACAACAAAACTATTACTACTGTTACAACTGGTACTAATCAGTTCCTCGCTATGGGTACAAAATGCATTGCCCCATACATGTACTTCTGTTGATTGCACTTGATACACCACAGACGACACATGGTTCCTTAAGATCCACCACTGAATGATTGAAGGAAGGGCAAAGATCGTATTCACTGTTGATCTTCGGTACATGTAGATATGAACTGACAAAAGAGTACATGGGATATTACGTAACAGGATTCACCCTACGTGCAAACTGCGTTACAGGATTGGTAAATATTGTCATATGACGAAATAGGACCGCCAGTTTACCTGTTTCTTTCACTTTCAGTAAGCTGCAAGCTCGCTGTAGATTCGTAAAATACATTGCATCAACGAAATGTTCCAAAAGAATGTCAAAACTTTTGGGTTTAAAGAAATTTCTTGGTTGTTACCCTTTCTGCTGTAGATTACTATACCTGGATGTGTGGGCTTTGAAGTCAGCTTAATTAGTTTCCGTTAGCTATGAACCGGCGATCAGGATGACTATTCAGTACTTTCAGGCTCTCATTGTATCCATGCCACATGTAATCGCCTCGGTCATCAAGGTAAGCGTGGAAGCTACACACTACTAGACATGTAATTCTATTCCTAGGGTGTTCGTAAAATGTAAACTATCGATATATGCATATTTTACAATAGAATACATAATAGATGCGAGTTGTCTTAGTTTTCACTCTCATTAAACCCAGGTGCGCGCTTAGTCTGTGACAGGTGTTGTGTTGACAGAGAGGACTCTAACGCAGCTGATATAATCATGAAATTTCCTTGTAACTATCACTGTAATAACAACATATCCCTCTTCAATACCAGTCGCTTACCTACTGTCAGAGTATTTAGAAATTTTACGATCCATTCTAATACTAGATTGCATACGGTAATCTTCGACAAGTTCACAATGTGTATTCGAGCGTCACCTCTCCACTTATTAGCATAGGTGAGAAGAATAACCAGTACGTGTCATTCATAAATGGTCTGTGCTACAAACGGCAGTCCTTTTTCAATTTATCTTGTTGCCCTCAACTGAAATTTCAGGACGTTAAACCCGAAATTTTTCAATGGAGAAATGATCCATGTATTGTCTTTATAGATATACCTTAGGGTTCCCAGCTGGAGAAGACCCTAGTATTGTATTCACTCACTAGACATTTTCAGTCTCGGGGTGAACGAATGCCAACATCGTCTCAGAAAACGAATGCCAACATAGTCCCAGAAATTGCGAAGCAATCTCTTTCTATGGTAGATGGAAAATAGGTTCAAAAGCAATTTTGTTTCGACATATGGACGTAGTCGTCATTTTCCGCTAATGTAAGATGTATACGAGTGATTAACGGAAGTTTGTAAGTCACCTTGCGAAAGGAAACAATATCAATAAATTGAAAAGTTGGGACCAAGCAAAGTTTCTGATGCCGTGTAATATACATCTACAAACGTACTTCACTAGCCTACCTGCGGAGTGCGACGAAGAGCAGCTGTGGCAACGCAATGCTTTCCCCCCTTTCCTTTTGCATGCGATAATGGGATGTGGGAAGAATGATTGCCGACGAACCCCTATGTAAGACCTAATTTCCTAAGTTCACTTGTAGTCACCTCTGCGAGACATTACGGAAGGAAGTAATATGTTGCCTGACTCACCCTGGAACGTACACTTCCGAAATTCTTACAATAAACACACACTTCCGAAATTGTTACAGCAAACATGTCCTCGATGCACAACGACTGCCAGACCACCAGTACATAAAGTTATCCATGAGTAAGAATGAGATCACATCCAGTTTCAGTGGAAAACTGAGTATAAATCGTCCCCTACAGAGATAGCTTACAAAATCCTTGTTCTACCCTCTGAGTTTTGTTCGCCGGTCTGGAACAATTAACAACCAGGAGTAACTTAAAAGACAGAGAAAATTCGAAGAAGAGCTTTGCGATACGTCCAGAGTTTGTCTGGTTAGCCAGAAAGTGTTACAGAGATTGTCAAGAAATTTCAGAGGGAGATGTTTTAAAGGAAGGCACTGTGTATCGCAAAGAGCATTAGTCAGAATATTCCCAGACCTGACGTTCTAAAATGCGATAAGAAACGTTCTGCATTTTGCATAATGACCACGATCCTTAAGTTAGATTTGGGCTCGTACGGAGGGGTACGATCGGCCAATCGAACAGCAGGGGGCAGACCAGCGTTATTGAACTATACAAGATGTTTAAAACACTCAGGTGTGACGTATCAGATCACTGGGAACAACATTTGCTAGAGAAAAAGTGGTCGCTTATACTTACCAGTGACGCTCGGAGTCCTTTAGCACTTACCGGTCCTTGGCCGGGTTTCACCGAACTACCAGGGTCTATTAACCAGGTGTGCAGCATACTACGTCTACCACAGTAAACTGATAAAGTTATTTTAAACAAGAAAACCACAAGAATGAGTGTCTGTAAGCAGAGAATGACGAGAAATGAATAAGAAACGTCTATTTTGCTTATCAAGCCACCTTTCACGCAGAGCCGATGAAGATAGGCAACACACAATGCATATGAACGTGGCTCAGCACCTACGACGCTCCACCTTTTAGCTTTTAGGAGCACAACCAGTCTTGAACGATGAATAACGTTGTCGGGGAGTATCAGCGAACAATTTTTCTCTAAGAAAGATTATTCCCGATGTCATATGTGTTTGTCACAAAAAGTTTGAACACCCTCAGAATGTAAACTACAACATTCTGTGGCTTGTGAAGTACTGGCATATACGCAGGTCTAATTGCGTGGTAGCGCAATTCTTGACATGTATCATACACGCTAATTAATGTGGTAGAATGCGGTATGTAGAGGGTCGCTGCGAATGCTGAATGTGAAAACCATATACACATTTCCGAGGTTTTGCGAGTAAAGGTAGGAGATGTAATGCTTTACCGTTTTGTGTATGTGTGTGTGTGTGTGTGTGTGTGTGTGTGCGCTCAGTGGCGAGCGATCAGAGTCCTTACTAACATCAATGGAAACGAACGTGGTAAAACATCTAAAATGTTCTAATAACGTGAAAAGCTCTTATATAAAATTGCACTTATTTTCGCCCAGTCTTATTCACGCTCAAGCACACGTATGTGCTATCTGAGATCCTTTAAAATACCATTAACTTTGTCAAATTATCCAAAACTTTCTGTTAAGGAAAAAGTAATAGGAGAATATACCTAATTAGACAGTGACATGCTGCTGATAGGTAAAAAAAAGGTATAAAAAAATGTCATGTCGACGATCCAGCCACGCTCATGACTATAATATATTAATAATTTAGCTCTAAAATTTTAGTGGTCAGTTCGGATATTTCACAATACCTTAAAAGTCAAAGGGCAAATTTACAGGTAAATTACCGGCAGTACTCTTGTCTTATTACAAAACACAGTGAACTAAAATGTACAGAACTGTGATCTGTACGCACAAGCCACGAATATTGGATTCTCCTCTCACTACACAAGAAGCGAAGCCCCCATGCACTGTGTCTGTGTCCTATTGCAAGACAGGGGAGGAGGACCTCATGTAGCCTATGTGACTGGAAGGAGGTGAGCCACGGCCATGTTACGCGCTGTAAAAGCCGCAGCATTGCTCTGTACCTCGACAGCGAAGTCATACCATGGATGAGGACGGCTCACTGAACCATCTCGGCAGTGCCTCACCCCTGCAGAGACGCCTACATCTGCTAATTCGTTTCACTTAATACACATGTGACCTGGAACCCAACAGCAACGCTGCCTTCCCCAGTCTTTGTAGGAAGAGATGGACGTCCTGGATATTCTTCGACTACGTTATACGCTAGCTACAAATGTTTTGCATTTTGCGAAGGGCACTCAACGGTCGTAGGGTGTAACATCGAAAAATGCAGATAAAATACCTTCTGCACCATCCAACATCCATTTAATATCTGTTGATGACTTGTAATACACTGTTATTTCTGAATATGTGAGCTTTATTACGGAAGCTATGGTTAATGCGTAATGGAGGTACTAGTGTATTCAATTTTGACTGTGTATAATTGATCGTAGTTATAATGCGAACATTGTAAACTGCTGGGTACTCGCCAAGGGAACTTTGTTTGAATGTATCGATAGCAGCAGCGAAATGGCAGTAGTTATGCCATTGTTTATTTTAGCGTATGGAAAATCTCTGTCTCGCAGCGAGCAGAGAGGAGACACAGCAGTTTGAGTCTTGAAAGAGGGTGGAAGTGTTTGTTGGTCGCTCCCGCAGACGCGGGGTGCAGCTGTGATAGTGCCAAGGTAGACGCGCCTACTTTATTAACCAGTGAGTGTTGAGAGCTCGGTAGGAGAGGATTGGGAGAGGAAGCTACAATTCTGACTGTTGCCTGTCACGTGATTGTCCGTGGCTCTGGAGACGACTCGTGGTTCTCAATCTGCAGCAGCAGCAGCTCAGCATCGTCGTCAGAGAAACTAATTTACAATTTTGAGTATCAAGTTCACTCACTTAAAGTAACGTAAAATTTTAGTGCAAAACTAATAACTAAAGACACAGCACAAATTAAGAGTGCGCAATTTCATTTATTCTGTATTTAACTTAGCGAGTGACTTTTGTTGGGTTGGTACGTATTTTATTATTCTTATGTTAAATCAGATGCTCATTTGCTTAAAGCAAATTCAACTCAATCTTTCAATAATTAAGGCAAATTGCTAGTCTTTTTACAAATTTTGCATTACTTCACGTTGAAGTCATTTTTATGTAACAAAGTTTCAGTCACAGCCAGTCATTTATTTAACCAGCAACTTCATTTAACTTCGATTTCAAAATTATTTCAGAATAAGTAACTACAAACTCAATGCTTTCTGATTCATTTATTTCCTTGTGAACTGTTGTGTTGTGAAAAAGCGTGACAAGACTCTATTTCCACGTGATTACTTGCTTAATTTTCTTTGTCATTACCTTTCTTAGGATCTTGGATATTCATTGCCTTAGTGGGCAGGCAACCGTTTAATTATCCCTCTACTTTCTAATCATCATTTTTTTGTATTCAATATTCCATGGCACCCTTTCCCCTTGTTTGGCTCGTGAGTGACTACACTATATTCCACCATTTCAAAATTATCCCTTTCTAGATTCGGTTTGGAACAGATTCCTCCTTCAGAAGGGTCTGTTGTACATTTTCCTACTGCTAAACGGTATTGTTACCTTTCAGTAACGACAGCCTTACTCATTGTAAAACGCATCAATTATACGCGATCACGGTCATCCAGTAGGCCAATTAGGAAGGGTTACAAGCAGATGAGGTTATCAGCAGATGAGAGGGTACAAGCGGATGAGAAATTTAGTAGTCGCAACACATCTCATTTGCTCCATTCCCCTCAAGAGTGTATACAATTCTGCTCAGAACCAACTAATTCTTTAGGTCACCCAATCTTGACAACACGACCACGGGAAACAACAGAAAAGCCAAGCGATTCCATCTGTAGAGACTTATCTGTGACTTCACCTACTAAAGTGAAATGTGCATTTAAAATTGAATAAAAGATTATATTGAAGGCATTTGCAGGACAGAACTCTTTCCAGTGTCTCACTAAATCAGAAATGACTATGGGCCTCTAGAATAATCAAGGTGGCAGTCGGACCCATCACTGGGTTTGGATATTTATATGCCCATCAGCAAATGACTTCAGCTCATGGTTCACGTAGATTATAGATATTCTCGTTCCTATTGAACTATTGGTGAAAAATTGTTGTTTTACCTGAGAAGGAGTTTATGGTATGTTGATATGGAACAGAGACCTTACGTGCATGACACACAAATAGGAGTTTCCCGCAGCCATACCAGCGGCTACTGACCTGTCTCAGCACAAAGAATGGGTTAGGGGCTTATAATGATGTACAATCGCCTGATTTCTGGTCATTGTCGCTGACTACATTGCAGACCTCTTCGTAGTAGCAAGGTGGATGATGGATTGTATGGAGATATTAAGCTCGATGACTCCTATGGTGCTTTCGCAGAGATATTAACTGTGCTGGAATCCAAAACCAACCCTCAGCCTTTACTTAATCGCATCTTCATTCTGTTCATACAGACCATACACTTTGCAAGTTGATGTATTTTCTCATGGATTAGAATAAGACAATGGTACAGCATTTAGCCAAATTTAATGTCAGAGAAGTCACACAACAAACGCATGCACATATTTCGTAATAAAATAAGGAACAATTTCTGCATAGAATGAACTTACAGGTAGCAAAGGTACTTACAAGTTTTAGTTGTTACAACATCAACTACTATTACTATCACAGACACGAGTCTACAGTGGATAAAGTGGCTGTCTGAACAACAGAACTAAACATTTCCCTGCCGTTTATGAAGGCAGAAATACCGCAACCACTCAGAGATCAAATTTGCTACGAGAATACTGCACAGCATCGTTACATCCATTTAAAATTTTTTTGCAGAGACCACATAAATCCACTGCAGCCGCGATAAAAAATAAAAGAAAATAGAATGAAACATGGGAACGCATTTCGCGTTGCTTCGCTGATGGTGCGGAAAATTAATTTATATCAACAAGTACGCAGTACACGGATTCTGTGGAGTATTTCACTGGTGCGAGGCTGCCGGTAGCATACAGTCTTGCACCTAGTTATTTTTGTACAGTACTTGAGTGCTCCACTGGCAGAAAAGCGTTTTAATTTATTAGTGCCGTCTGATTCCTTTCTGTACCTTTCGTGCAGCAGCAGCCGCATTGTATGAAATCCCTTGGCTTTTGCGGACATTAAGACTAACTAGAGATCAGTAAAACTTTGAGAAAGGGAGTTCACTCAGTGTGTTGCAAGACCCTTCAACAGAAGATTCACCTAGGTTCCAAAAATTTATGCCAATATCTTAAGCTACGACTGCTAAGAAACAGAAAAACTGTGACCAGCAAGGATTCTTTCCTGGTAATAGATGCCAGAAAGGCTACTGACGCGAAACGAAAAGAAATTTATTGAGCTTATATTGACTGTACAGCTCTCTACGTCGAAGACGAAGAATTTTACAAGCACTTTGTCCTCTGGCTTTTATCAAGAGCAATTCCAGAGCTCCGTACTCTGTCGCAATTTGAAGTGATAGTTCATAGTGGTTACTGAGACATATTCCTTCGGTACCAGTTCGAAACAGTATTATGGGCACTACATTTATTTCGCAGTAAATGCTAGAGACGACTACTGTCCCGTACACGAGTCGTTGCCACTTGTTCAGACAGTGTTCTCTCATTTGTTGCTTTCCGTACTTGTGTAGAAGCTGTTGGATGTCTACAACCAAAATCTACCTTGAGCACTAATTAAAAGCATTTCCCGCGACAGTGCTTAATCGTACTTCAAATGCATAAATATAAAACCTAAAATGTTGAAACAAAGCAGGTAATTTTTCGTGCCTTTTGCATCTAATTTGTCACTAGTTGTGCAACTAGAGTACGATACCGGGGGGGACTGAGATTGTCTCTGTTGAAGGTCTTGGACCACACTGACTTGCAGTACAGTTCTCTATGTAGTTCCATTTCCCGATTTTCCTTCTTTAACATGGTGGTGGCCTCATTGGTTAATGAATGCTTTTCGTGTGCGTGAGGAGAAACAATGTGTTAGAGTTGAGACGGGGCGAACAGCGGCGGCTAAGGAAATCGGAGTTTCCAGAGAGCAGAGATCGGAAGCTCAAGTGGAATTCACGTTACCGGGCTTCCCGCGACCGTACCAAACCACTGCCCAGCATTACAGCCTCGCCCAGCCTAGAGTCCACCCGGGAGCAAAGAGGTACCAAGTAGGCGAAGACTGCTTCCTAATGCTTTGTGGACTGCCTGTTTAGACAGCCGTCTGACGCATTAGAAAGCAAAGGCTGCATAAAATGATTGGTAGCCTCGGGAGATGTTGTTCACAATTTCAGAGGCACTCTGACGCCAGGCTAGTACCGCAGGACTCTAGGTCGATCAGTGGAGAGGGCGGCATCGACTCTAGGTCGAACAGTGGAGCAGGGAAGAGTGGAGTAGGCGGCGTCGAGTCTAGATCGAACAGTGGCTGAGGCAGCATTGACTTTGGCAGAGTCGTGGTGATGACCACAGCTACTTCCGAATGAGGAAATGTCCAGGGAATGGTGTTGCAGTTGTAGCAACATACCATCGTCTTATCGGAAGAACCTGCAGGACAGCGGTGGTCATCATGGCGTACAGTAATTAAATTATGGAGAGCACTCATATCAGCATCGGCGAAATAGGTCATCCTTATTCTGCAGTTGTTCAATTATATGCGATCAGGTGTCAGATTCAACCTTACATGTGTTGGGCGTATGAATCTTTCAGTCTGTCACCTAGCTCTCAGTCACTGTTTTCTGTCAGGAAAGAGCTAATTATAAAACTGAGTTGCAGACCGTAAGTCCTGAGTTAAATGGGTGTAATTTCTCATGCTCTCGATAAACACTATCCATCTAATCAGTGATCAGAAATTGCATACAGGCAGCATTAGTCAACTGTATGTCTCGTTTTTATGTGTTTATCTGGGTTCTAATGAATAAATTAAAGTGTTCAAATCAATTTTTTTGTCAGGCACCTTCCTGCCACTTTAAATTATTCCGTAAATCGATCACTTTAGGATCTATGCCTAGAGCCGAAAAATTGGGATATCCATCATCAGCTGTGCACATTAAATTCATGGAACAGATTTTAAAGGTCTGCGCTGCCCACAGTTAGTTTTATCAGTTAGGGAAATTTTCTACGAAGAAGGCATTTCGCAGTATCAGAGTCCAAAATTTTTTGCTCTCTCTTATGCCCTGTTCTACTTTTTCGACCGAACAGTGCCAGTCGCCAATAGTGAAAATACAAAACACTTCGGATCCACAGTAAGTGTTCCCTCCAACATAGAGAATCTCACAAAAAAGTCCTTGGTTATAAGACGCCAATCACATGCAAAAACTCTAACCTAGTTCTACAGAACGTCCACTCCAACTCTGTGATGAAGATGTTTGGTTTGTGGCGCGCTCGACTGCACGGTCATCAGCGCCCCTGCAAAGTACCAGTCCTTACATAGTCAATTTTTTCTCAGTCCAATCTAGACGCTGTCACAAGTGATGAAGATGATGATGAAATGATAAGGAGAAAATGCGCAAATCTGCCGGGAATCGAATCTGGGACCCCATGATCCAGAGGCAGCAACACTAGCCACGCGTCCATATGGCACTAGCATCGCTCACGTCAGAGGGCCACTGAACTTAGCAACGAAAGCTCACAAGGCTTGCAAATTGTAAACACTGTGATCAAAAGTATCCGGACACCCTCGAAAAACATACTTTTTCATATTAGGTGCATTGTGCTGCCACCTACTGCCAGGTACTCGATATCAGAGACCTCATTAGACATCGTGAGAGAGCGGAATGGGGCGCTTCGTGGAACTCACGGACTTCGAACGTGGTCAGGTGAATGATAGTCACTCGTGTCATACGTCTGTACGCGTAATTTCCACACACCTAAACATCCATAGGTCCACTGTCTCCGATGTGATAGTAAAGTGGAAACATGAATGGAGGCGTACAGCACAAAAGCGCACAGGTCCACCTCGTCTGTTGACTGACAGAGACCGTCGACAGTTGAAGAGGGTCGTATGGTGTAGTGGGCAGACATTTATCCAGACAATCACACAGGAATTCCGAATTACATCAGGATCCAGTGCAAGTACTATGACATTTAGGCGGGAGGTGAGAAAACTTGGATTTCATGGTCGAGCGGCTGCTCACAAGCCACACACCACGCCGGTAAATGCCAAACGACGCCTCGCTTGGTGTATGGATCGTAAACACTGCATTATTGAACAGTGAAAAAACGTTGTGTGGAGTCAAGAATCACGGTACACAATGTCGCGAGCCGATGGCAGAGTGTGGGTATGTGGAATTACCGGTGAACGTCATCTGCCAGTGTGTGTAATGCCAACAGTAAAATTAGGCGGCGGTGGTGTTATTGTGCGGCCGTGTTTTTCGTGGAGGAGGCTTGCAGCCCTTGTTGTTTTGCGTGGCACTATCACAACACAGACCTACGTTGATGCTTTAAGCACCTTCTTGCTTCTCACTGTTAAAGAGAAATTCGGGGATGGCGACTGCATCTTTCAAAGCGATCGAGCACCTTTTCATAATGCACGGCCTGTGACGGAGTGGTTTCCTGAATCCTATAGAACACCTTTGTGAAGTCTTGGAACGCTAACTTCGTGTCAGTCCGTGGAGCAGTACTCCGTGAAGAATGGGCTGTCATTCCCCAAGGATTCATCCAGCACCTGACTGCGAGAGTGAAAGCTGTCATCAAGGCTAAGGGTGGGCCGACACCATACTGAATTCCAACATTACCGATGGAGGGTGCCACAAACTTGTGATTCTCAGCTAGGTGTCCGGATACTGCTGTTCATATAGTGTATTTTGCAGATCGTGTTTTCTAAAGCGGCCGAAGGCGGTCCATAAAACATGAAGAAGAAATACTTTAGTTAATCGATGAAAGAAGAAGTACAAAAATGTTCAGGCAAATTCAGGAATACAGATAGACAACTATTTTTGACTGCAGTAAATAGGAAATTCAGGGAGCCTGAGGTGAAATGGCTGTATAAAAAAATGTGAAGAAATCGAGAAAGATATTACTGTCGGAAGGACTAACTCGGCGTATAGAAAAGTCAAAACAACTTCTGTGAAATTAAAAATAAGGGTGTCAACATTAAGAGTATAGCTTGAATTCCATCGGTAAATTCAGAGAAGATTGTGGGTAGATGGAAAGAGTAAATTGAAGGGGGAACACTAGTCCGATCACGTGACAGAAGGAGAAACGCGAGTCCAAATAAGGGAGGTAGGGGGTCCAGTATTACAATCAGAATTTAATAAAGCTTTGGAAGACTTAAGATCAAATAAGGTGGCGTGATGGATAACATTCCATTAGAATTTCTAAAATCATTGCGGGATATGGCAACAAACTGACTCTTCACGTTGGTGTGTAGAATGAAAGAGTCTGGCTATCTAACATCTGACTTTCGGGGAACATTATCCACACAATTCCGAAGCTTGCAAGAGCAAAAAAGTGGAGAATTATCACAAAATCGGCTTAACAGCTCATGAATCCAAGTTACTGGCAAGTACAATATGCAGAAGATTGGAAAAGAAAATTGAGGTGTGTTGGATGAAGATCACTTTACTTTAAGAAGGGTGAGGGGACCAGAGAGGAAATTACGAAGTTGCGGTTGATAATGGAAGCAAGACTGAAGGAAAATCAAGACATGTTCATAGAATTTGTTGACCTGCAAAATAAGAAAAGTATGTAGTCTTTCTCCCCAGCTATTCAATCTGTACATCGAAGAAGCAATGACGGAAACAAAAAGAAAATTCATGAGTGGAATTAAAATTCAAGGTGAAAAGATATAAGTGATAAGATTCGCTTATAACATTGCTATCCTAATTGAAAGTTGAGAAGAATTACAGGATCTGCTGAACTGGATGAACAGTCTAATGAGTAGAGAATATGAATTGAGAAAGACGAAAAAAATTAGAAGAAGCAGCTAGAACGTTAACATAAAGACTGATGACCATGTAGGTAAGGAATTATGCTAACTAGGCAGCAAAATAGCCCATGATAGACGGAGCAAGGAGGACATAAAAAGCAGACGAGCACTGGAGAAAATAGAATTCCTCGATAAGAGAATACTGCTGGTATCAATCTGCAAGACTGCACTGGTCTTGCGGTTTGATTTGAAAGTAAGGTTACGCCTTGACAGCAAACATTTTAACTTGTAATCAGTCTACGTGTCTACCTGCCCATGGGTCTGCTAAATTGATTCTGCCCTATGACAGTGGTTGTTTTTGCTAATCCCGCATTGGAGGTTATCATTTTTACCAGAATCTTAAACAGAGATTAAATGCTGAAATAATTTAATGAAGTGGTTGCCATCTCATTATTGTTGTCAATTACTGATGTGTGATTAATATATCAACATGACACTAATCTTTTGTACAAAATTATGGCAAAAGTTTATTGGTCATAATATAGGTCAGACAACACAAGTTAGGAGAGGTGACAAATAAATCATGAACTGTTGGCAACACAAATAGACGCAGCAAATAATTAGTGACTGGCAAAGACTCAAGTTTATCCCTTTAATCTGTTTACTCTGGTTTGGAACCTGGATAACGCAAGCTGTAACTATCTAACACTGAAGAGACTCTGGTGGTTTAGTCTGCCCCCGTCTATGTTGGTGCAGCAGAGAACAAGTGGAAAAACTATGATTCTGTTTTCCCTAACAAAACGGAGCAGCAATCTATACCCCATCCTCGATGGAGAGCACTGTCTCAGGTGACAGTCGTGATGCTTGCATCTGCAGAGTAACAATGTGCGGCACCTGTAATTCATTAGCATGGTCACGAAATATGCAAAATCCTCGGGTGGTGATCTGTTAGAAGGATCGCAATTACTCTCTGATGGAGCACTGAAATCTGGTCAGATTCCAGAGTGTGATACTCCCAGTCATACCATGAACTAATCCGACTCACTTGTACGGGTGATCAAACATCAAGTGGGCAGAGGTGATACAAATAAGATTGTTCTCAGCACAGTCAGTTGTCAGAGATAACTGAGGTCTAAACTGTCGGTACAGTTAAGACCACCATAGACTCTACAGTCAAGACCAATGTCAGTGTGAAGTCATGCTCAGGATACGTGTCCCGGAGAAACCCACTCATAACAAGAATGAAGACCAAAATCTCCTCTCCAGACCGAAAGCTCCGTTTCCGCTCCTGCCATTCCATCAAACCCCGGTAAACTCGGAAAACTAACCCATGCAAATGCCCCCACAAGGTTTCGTGCCAGTCACAAGACTCCCATGTCTTCTCGCTCACCTGCTCTACCCTGCAGCTTGTCCATGCTGGAGAAGCAGCCAACCCTGACTAGTAAATTCCTGCGCAGGAGAGAGAAGATGTTAAGACTGCAAACTGTTTTTCCCATGCCCACTTGAGGCAGCGTGTTTTGAGTTTCCATTTAGGCCTATAGTGAACAACACATTTATCACGCGTATCATTATCTGGATGAGCCGAAGGCTACACCATGTCCGACCAGGGGCCTCAGCCAGAATGGGAGAAGTAATTCCATTTTGAAGTAATTCCAAAGGCCTGAAGCTCCTCAAAGAAGTCGGCGAGACTCCGAGTTCACCTGATGGCTTCATCGGTAGCGTCTAGTCTAAGGTAAACACGGGAAGGCGCGGATTTTCATGGGTGCCATCCTTTTACGCAGTGGGCGTTTATGACACTATCGGAACCGCCCTGGCCGAACGACGTACTTCTCTCCTGTGTCCTATTCCCTACCGCGGCCAGAGACGCCTAACAGGTAAATTCAGGTAGATATTCGTCTGTTTCGTCGAAAGCATTGTCTGCACATCGGTGTGAGAAATTCTTGAGACCAGCATTCTGTTCCCAGTAAGTGCTTCGAGATGTTCCTCTAATTAATAGCTACACGTGGCTTCCAAACTCTAAATGTCCATTGCAAGATAAACTGTTAAATGATAAAATTTCCTGTTTCTTTTCAACTCCAGAAAATACTATTGAAGGTGAGCTTCCATAAAGATCCTGCATGCATCAACACTGTAAATGCTCCTATCAGTGCCTACTCACGTTGAATAACTTCCTGTTGTCACAAAAATGATGTCTAGGGAATCATAACAACATTATATAGTAATAATGAAGATGAAAATGAGAAAGTGACTCGTCCGCTCTCAAACCGTAGGCATTAAATTGAGGAAGAAATTTCTGAGAATGTATGTTAGGAGCACAGCATTGTATGGCAGTGAAGCATAGACGGTGGAGGAACAAATAGAGAAGAGAACGGAAGCATCTGACATGTGGTGCTACAAAATAATGTTGAAAATAGGGTGTACTGATAAGATAAGGAATGAGGACGTTGTATGCAGAACTGAGGTGGAGACAAATATGTGGAAAACACTGACAGTAACAAGGGATAGGATGGTAGGACATCTGCTCAAAAAATGGTTCAAATTGATCTGAGCACTATGGGACTTCACATCTATGGTCATAAGTCCCTTAGAACTTAGAACTACGTAAACGTAACTAACGTAAGGACAGTACACAACACCCAGTCATCACGAGGCAGAGAAAATCCCTGACCCCGCCGGGAATCGAACCCGGGAACCATAGCGCGGGAAGCGAAAACGCTACCGCATGACCACGAGCTCTGGACGGACATCTGCTAAGACATCACAAAAAAACTTCTGGGGTTTTAGAGGGAACTGTAGAGGGGAAAAACTGTGGAAGAAGACAGAGTTAGGAACGCATCCAGCAGATAACTGAGGATGAAGGTAGCAAATGCTACTCTGAAATGAAGAGGTTGGAAGAGCACAGGAATTCGCTGCACCTGTCGAAAGAGAGATGGCTCAAACAAGAAAAGTTTACTTCGTTCTCGGACGCCCAGTCAGCCCCAGTTCCAGCCAATCCTCAGGCCTCTGCTCTACACCCAAAGAAGTGCCATTTTGCATATCATTCTCCTTTCGCCCCATCTCATCTCCAGAGCACAGACTCTTCTGATGTACCCAAATAGCATTCAGTAATCACTGAGTGACAATGTTAAAGTAGGGAAAAGGAGCTACGTAGAGCACTGTACTAACAGTCACTGTCGTTGTAGAACTTGAATAAAAACTTTCTCGATGCAATTCCCACAGTTAACATCTTCAGATCACTCATTAGTCTCAAATTATATGGAAAGGGCATGTAAAATTTCCTGTCACGTTCGGATGTAAGTAATGTGGCCTGCCACCTGACATAGATCCTACCTCAGTCAAGCCCAGACACATTCTCCTCCACACAATAATCTGTTGTCAAACTTAAACTTTTCAGACTATATTGACAAGAAACGTTTTTACAGAACTTTCCTCTTCTGCCCAGTGGAATTCAGGCCGTCACAAAAGCAAAGGATGAACACATCCTATATTAATTTTACATTGCTGCTATTTTTGGCTAGGTAAATATATTGCAGTCAATGGCTGTAAAATGTCGATGTTTGAGGCAATGCTTTCTGTAGTCATGAGAGGAAACGAAAATTCTGTTCGGGTTCCCGGGTTCGATTCCCGGCGGGGTCAGGGATTTTCCCTGCCTCGTGATGACTGGGTGTTGTGTGTTGTCCTTAGGTTGGTTAGGTTTAAGTAGTTCTAAGTTCTAGGGGACTGATGACCATAGATGTTAAGTCCCATAGTGCTCAGAGCCATTTTTGAAAATTCTGTTGAATAATTCAAAGTTTTACGTTGCCGGTCTAACTATATGGTATTGTATCCTGTGTTCATACGCTACGCTCATGTTCTGTTGAATAATTCAAAGTTTTACGTTGCCGGTCTAACTATATGGTATTGTATCCTGTGTTCATATGCTACGCTCATGTTTTCTTTCTTTTCCCCTAGTGTAAACTCTTGTACACTGGTTAATTATCTGCTGAGTCACTGCAGTGTAAACCAAACTGTATGTTTAGAGCAGTTACCTTCGCAAAGCATCGATTATTCTTGAAGATTACGATTTCTCAATTGAGAATTTGTTTGAGAATGTGCCATGAGTTGAAACAGACGCCCGCAAAGAGTTTGGAAACACCTCACGTAATTGCAGCACCTGGATGCGTAACACAGGACAGAGTCTTGAGACAGCGTAAGCCGCTCAGAGTACGTGGTCATTGTCAAGGTCCCGAAATAGCTCCCTTCAGTCGATACCACACGTGATCGACTGGATTCATGGCTGAGGAACAGGCAAGCCACTCCATTCTGATGATATCAGCACGCTGAAGGACCGTGTTAATGATAACGGCACGATGAGCTCTCGAGTTACCATCCAGCAAGATGAAATTGTCACCAAAGTGTTGACAATGCGGTCCAATTACTGGTGGCAGAATCACATCCCTGTATAGAGCCGTGAGGTTGCCCTCAACAACATGGAGACGTGTATAATGGCCCCATTAATGCCACCTCAGAACATTACTCCAAAACCACATTCCTGCAGATGAGGGGCACAGTGTTGGAGGCATTCGATATTACCGGGTGGTCTCCAAACACGTTGTCTGCTTTTATCAGGGTACAAACATATCGTAGTTCCGTACGCAAATAACAGCGGACGCCATTCCTGTGGCGTCCTTTTTGCACAATTTCCTGTCCATTTCTACAGGAGTCCATGTATAACAATATTCGTTTATGGTTCATATAAATTTAATTTTTTTTTCTTTAAAATATACGCATATTGGTATTACATTTTCTGTACATACAAAGTAAAGTGTACTATACTGGAAGTTGAAGTTCTTCGCCTTGTATGTGAGTAATGTATGTAAAATACTATGTAAACTGTTTATTACGTTAAATAATTTTCTGATGGCATTTTGTTTTTAAAATTATGTCGATATAATTTGACAAATGTAAGAAATGGTCACGCTTGGGAACAATGTAAGAAATAGGTGTTAGGTAAAATCCAGTATGCTTTTGTTGGAAACGAAAGTGGCTCTGGGGAGTGGAAAAGGTGGCAAGGGCGAATTGGCGCGCCACCTAGAGCAAGCGCGGGAAGTAAATCACACAGTCTGTAGGCGGCAGTGATTGAGGCAACATCCTTGTGGAGCAGGACAGACTTTGTCTGCAAATTTGCACAAGAATGCCTCGGATGAACACTGCAAACGGCTTACGGCATACCTGCGAGTTGTTGGGCTACTGTATGTAAGATTGAACGACGCCAAGAAGAGAAATTTAGCCCATACAGAAACATAATTTCAGGTCATACTGTGGGTAGTGTAGCCGTCATAATTGTTCACCACACCCAAGCCTACAGCCAACAGATAAGATTTATTCATATTTTACTTTTGGACACCGTGAACCACTAATTTAAACTGTGTTTTACTAACCATTCTGGATCTTTAAAGAAACTGGTTTACCCTGTTATTTCATCTTAATCATACACCTATATAGGGTTCCTTCCTGGTGTTTGATTAATCCAAGTATCCTCTTTAACAGACTTATGAAGTGCCAAGTTAATATAAAGAGGCACCATTTAAACTGTTTTGTGTAAATTATGATAAAAATTTCTTAACTATTGCAAAGTGTAGTAGTAAAAGTTTGCTTACGTAAAATTGAGTCAGAATGAAACAAAGCTACTAAAATCTATTAAATGAATGTACAGAGCTAGTTCAAAGAGTAATAGCTTTTCAAACTAAATTCCAGAAACAGAGGTTTTCTTGAAGTGAAATGTTTAATATAAAAAGTATGTGCTTTAGTATCGTAGTATTTTAGTATTTAAATGTGGGAAACTGCTTTTCTGAAGGTTCCCCGAGGCCAAATATTTTTAGTTTCCGTGAAGTTATCTACTGGGCTTTTTCTCTTTGAAAAACGTAGTTTATTAGGGTGTAGTCTAACATTGTCTACGTGGAGTAATATTTATTTGAAGTAGCAACTTAAACATGATCATGAATTTAGGCTAAATTCATACTTCAGCTTTCCCAATACTTCATTGTTTCACTGCCTGGATAGGCCGGTGATCATTAGTACAATTTTAAACTAGTAAATGAACTTGGAATTGAGTTGTTCTAGCTTCAGTATAATACTATTCACTCTGCGTTTCTTTCTAAGCGCTGGGTAAGATCTTAGGAAAAGAATTGAATAGAATTACTTATCCATTAGACACGACACACGGTGAAATCCTGTAAAAGGGGTAAGTCTACTGATTAGCTTTTCCTACTAACAGGACTATCCTCCCATAGTGTACTTTTTTTGGAAGCTAAACTAAATTTAGTAAGAGGTTTATACTTGGCAACATAGACACAGGGTTTTCTGTTATTTAGGTATACTAAATTAGAATAGTAGTGGTAGGGTTATACGTGGCTTTTCCCGTGACTTGATTATTTGTTCTGTTGGGGTGTAGTATACGTGGTATTTTGGTATACGACGCACTGCTTGCCATGGTTATCGAGGAATCGAGATTTGCATTATTCAAATGCCTCTTAACAGTGTGATGCGATAAATGACATCGTGTAGCGTCTTCTAACACCGAATTCGGTTCTGGAGCGCTCAGCACACTGTTTCTATGACTGAAATGTCGTAGATATCGATTACCCTATACACCTGTCGAAAGTGTAAAACCTTTTCGGTGTAATTCCTCAACTCTACCTGTCACAGTAGAGCTGATTTCGTGCCCCTAACACATCGTTTTGGTTCCGATGTACATTTCGAGCTAATTCCCTGGTTGACAAGCTTTCAACAAGTAATGCAATGATGTGCATGCATCATCGGTCGCGATTGCCCTTCATGGCATGATGACACTCTACTGTTCCACACGCGTCTTTAACGCATTAAACGTGCCACTACACTTTCAGGTGAAATGTTGTAATCCATTAGAGAGCGGCGTTCTGCCCATAATTAACGCTCATGGCAACTGTATTTGTGCAACTGTATTTATGTTCACAAACCACGGTAGGAGCGACCTTCCGATTGGTACACGATCGGTCATAATAGCAACACACCTGCACGAAATATCGGGATGATGCAACACTTTCGCTGATTTGAGTAGTTCTTGCTGAACTTTGCATTATTCAAATGCCTCTTAACAGTGTGATGCGATAAATGACATCGTGTAGCGTCTTCTAACACCGAATTCGGTTCTGGAGCGCTCAGCACACTGTTTCTATGACTGAAATGTCGTAGATATCGATTACCCTATACACCTGTCGAAAGTGTAAAACCTTTTCGGTGTAATTCCTCAACTCTACCTGTCACAGTAGAGCTGTACAGTACACTGTACACTGTAAGTACAGTGTTGGCCTGTTGACGCAAGAAAGTGGCACAATAAAAGAGCCGTTACGACTCACTGCAGTAGCTTTGTCATTACTGCAGCACCGTCGAAGATGTCATCATCTCTGGCGGTTGTCCTGTAAACCGACCCACCCAATTGTGTGCAGGGTAATGGTGCTTGCCCTGCAAGCTAATCATCACTGTCCCACTAAATAGTATCCAGTCAATTGACCATAAGTGCCCTCGTCTTACAGTGTGTGTATGTGTGTCTGTGTGCAGTTCAAAGACAAGTATCTAACGCTATTTTAAGCAAATAGATTAACTACCTCACGATGATTAAATATAGAAACATGTAGGGAGCCCAGTCGCAAATCTCTTACCCTCTTTTACATTAATATCTTTTACTTTCAAGTGAAGGTTACAGAAATAATATATATCTTTGAATTGACACCATTTTTACGTAGTTGACTACATTTGAGTATTACACAGATTAAATACAGAGATATGAAAGTGTAAGCAATTCAGTGGCAAATTCATGGTCTACTCACAACCTCATTAGCTCTCTTCATGCATGTCTCGCAGGGGTGAGGGCTGCAAAAAGTTGTTATTCAGGTTTTTGGCAGGAGGTCACTTTAATGTGACTGGACAGTGTATTTAAGCTAATTTATGTAAATACCTTGGCGCCAATCTGAGTAAAAGTTGTAGAAAAAATGAATATCTTTGACCTCAGCGTCTATCAGGTGAAGGTTACATAAATTTTTACTGCAAAATGTATCTTCAAGTTTGGATCCACAAGTTCGCATCTGCATTCGGACTGACCGCCCAGTTTATTGTTTCATTGTGTTGACTGGAAAGGATGACTTGTGTGCGGTACAAAATACAACTTAGCCAGTTTCGTCATCTTGTATTTTTTATAATTTTCCACCATCTCACATTTCTGAATTTCCCACCGTCTGACGTCGTTGACTTAGAATATCCCCAAGAAGACCAATGACAGTGGCCCCACGACTGTGGCGCCAACTAGAGGTGCAAACTTGAACTATGCACCAAAGAGTACGTTAATGTATCACTAATATGAATGAATCGAAGCACTCTACACTCCAGCCCTTCACTGTCGTCGAAGCGTATACTAACTGAGTGAGCTCAAATGATGACAGGCATTACATCAACAACATGGTGTTATCTGGACACACAGTGGCACAGTATCTCAAGTGTCTAGTGTATGTTTTCACACACACACACACACACACACACTATATATATATATATATATATATATATATATATATATACGAGCGTCGTAATTTCAATAGTGGCAACTATTTATTTACAGCTCGTACAAAACTGTACGTGCTTGAGCATTGTCCTGCAAAGTGATGGTCATGTCCTGCAGAAAGTGTCATCACTTCTGTCTCTATGCTGTTCACTTTTGGAGCACAACGTACGACCAGCTTAGAGACAGAAGTGATCACACTTTTTGAAGGACCTAACCATCATTTTTCAGGTCAATGCTCAAGCACGTTCAGTGCCACCCGTTACTGATTTGTCTGACTGGGGCTGCTACGTGCTATACCACCTACCGCACTCCCCTAAGCCCTCGTGAGCCCAACTCGATTTCTAAACTGAATGAAACACTTCAAGGGCACTCGCTTCATAACTGCTACAAATTCGTCGGGCAACAAACCGCGCCGCTCGAACTGTCAACACAACTGGCACTGCTAAGATTATCCTACGACTTCCACGTCGCTGGCAGCGGATTATACACAATGGTGACTACTTTGAAGGTCAGTAAAACTTTGCAACACGTATCTATTTTGTACGAGATGTAAATAAATAGTTGCCACTATTAAATTTCCAACCCTCGTTTGTCCATTCGATTGTTATTGCAGGATGAGAAAATAAAGGACGTCAAATCACAAACAGAACAGGAAACAATTATAAAGGAAGAGAGTATTTCAGAGGTAGCAATTAAAAGGATGAGACAGAAATTCTGAATTAAATATAATTATTCGGGTGTGTCATCGAAGCATGAAGAAGCTGAAAAACGAATTTATGTTTAGTAGGGGTCAGCTCTATTCTGTTAAGACTGCAAATGGTACGGGACAATTCGTTAAACACGCTGATAAGAACTTGAAACATCCAAAAGACGTTGTCGAATGTCATTGTTATTTCGTACATGTACATATCATCAGTGGGTATGTAAAATACAAAAAGAGTTGCAATTTTGTGTGATAGATGGAATGGCCACCAGTTTAGTGTTGTTCGTGTTTTTTGTTGTTACAGGGTAACAGAAGAGATACTGAATTTACTTGATGAAAGAAGAAAATACAAAAATGCAGTAAGTGAGACAGGAAAAAAAGAATACAAACGTCTCAAAAATGAGATCGGCAGGAAGTGCAAAATGACTAAGCAGGGATGGCTAGAGGATAAACGTAAGGATGTAGAGGCTTATCTCAAGAGGGGTGAGATAGATACCGCCTACAGGAAAATTAAAGAGGCCTTTCGAGAAAAGAGAACCACTTGCATGAATATCAAGAGCTCAGATGGAAACCCAGTTCTAACCACAGAAGGGAAAGCAGAAAGGTGGAAGGAGTATATAGAGGGTCTATACAGGGGCGATGTTCTTGAGAACAATATTATGGAAATGGAAGACGAGGTAGATGAAGATGAAATGGGAGATATGATACTGCGTGAAGAGTTTGACAGAGCACTGAAAGACCTGAGGCGAAACAAGGCCCCAGGAGTAGACAACATTCCATTAGAACTACTGACAGCCTTGGGAGAACCAGGCCTAACAAAACTCTACCATCTGGTGAGTAAGATGTATGAGACAGGCGAAATACCCTCAGACTTTAAGAAGAATGTAGTAATTCCAATCCCAAAGAAAGCAGGTGTTGACGGATGTGAAAATTACCGAACTATCAGTTTAATAAGTCACAGCTGCAAAATACTAACGCGAATTCTTTACAGAAGAATGGAATTACTGGTAGAAGCTGGCCTCGGGGAAGATCAGTTTGGATTCCGTAGAAATGTTGGAACACGTGAGGCAATATTGACCCTACGACTTATCTTAGAAGAAAGATTAAGGAAAGGCAAACCTACGTTTCTAGCATTTGTAGACTTAGAGAAAGCTTTTGACAATGTTGAATGGAATACTCTCTTTCAAATTCTGAAGGTGGCAGGGGTAAGATACAGAGAGCGAAAGGCTATTTACAATTTGTGCAGAAACCAGATGGCAGTTGTAAGAGTCGAGGGACATGAAAGGGAAGCAGTGGTTGGGAAGGGAGTGAGACAGGGTTGTAGCCTCTCCCCGATGCTATTCAATTTGTATATTGAGCAAGCAGTAAAGGAAACCAAAGAAATGTTCGGAATAGGTATTAAAATCTATGGAGAAGAAATAAAAACTTTGAGGTTTGCCGATGACATTGTAATTCTGTCATAGACAGCAAAGGTCTTGGAAGAGCAGTAGAATGGAATGGACAGTATCTTGAAACGAGGGTATAAGGTGAACATCAACATAAGCAGAACGAGGATAATGGAATGTAGTCGAATTAAATCGGGTGATGCTGAGGGAATTAGATTAGAAAATGAGACACTTAAAGTAGTAAAGGAGTTTTGCTCTTTGGGGAGCAAAATAACTGATGATGGTCGAAGTAGAGAGGATATAATATGTAGACTGGCAATGGCAAGGAAAGCGTTTCTGAAGAAGAGAAATTTGTTAACATCGAGTATTGATTTGTCAGGAAGTCGTTTCTGAAAGTATTTGTATGGAGAGTAGCCATGTATGGAAGTGAAACATGGACGATAAATTGTTTGGACAAGAAGAGAATAGAAGCTTTCGAAATGTGGTGCTACAGAAGAATGCTGAAGATTAGATGGGTAGATCACATAACTAATGAGGAGGTATTGAATGGAATCGGGGAGAAGAGGAGATGCAGCACACTCGTCTGAGATGGTGCTGTGAACAGCTAGCAGATTTTGAATAGGGCCTAATTGTGTGTTTCCATTTCGCCGTTCTGTCGAATCAAGCAATATTCAGATTTGTAAGACAATTTTATGTGCATGGGAACGTGAGGGCAATCATATCTACCGTCAAGGTTCCAGTTGCCCACACCTGACATGCACAAGGCCACATCACTGTAACGTGACCATGCACGTCATAATCCCTTGTGAAGTACGTCACTCATTTCAGTTACAAAATTTATCGAAATGTGAAGAAAACTTTTCTCCATGATCCACTCTTGGCAATTTTGACGATGAGTTTATCTCAGAACTTGATTTGAAAAAGCTTGATAAAGTAGATTTTGATTATTTAGGCTCAAAAGCAGCCGTTTCACGTCCGATGTTAATGAGAAAAGCCATGTTAGAATTTTGATAACGATCCAAGCAATATACAAGTCACAAAGAATTCTAATAACAAATTTTGTAAATTGTGATGGAACCAGCTGCAATTGCCAAGTCATATAGTCTCGCACTTGATAGTGAACATGTGGTAACATGAGGTTCTACTGAATGTAAGCACAGTTCACGTATTTCGATACATGTCAATGTTAACGTTGCCGCCGTTAGTGCGCCTCCATTAACAGAGAGCGAGCTATGATTGGTCGGCACTCGGAACCTAATGGTGGACACCACAACTTACTCGAGTTATTACATAACACAACAAAACACGTCAATGCACTTGATAAAAGTACTGCATACATGTAAAAGTACGCGCCTACAGAAACTACGAAAAAACACACAGAATAATAGCTACAGTAAATAAAAGGCAAAGAAAGAGATGACAGATAGTAATGAGTTAATGATGGAACCAACGGTGGCAACACCGATAGCGAACAAACTTCATAGAAATTACAAACATTCTAAGAAAAGCAAATATTAAGAATAGTTTCTCCCAACAAGAGAAGAAATTACACTTTTAACTGTTTAAAACACTTTTAGTTGGTTGGTTGGTTGGTTGCTTTGGGGAAGGAGACCAGACAATCGGTCTCATCGGATTAGGGAAGGACGGGGAAGGAAGTCGGACGTGCCCTTCGAAAGGAACCATCCCGGCATTTGCCTGGAGCGATTTAGGGAAATCACGGAAAAGCTAAATCAGGATGTCCGGACGCGGGATTGAACCGTCGTCCTCCCGAATGCGAGTCCATTGTCTAACCACTGCGCCACCTCGCTCGGTAAAACACATTTAGTCTTAATAAGCAGAGAGCGCTGTGCACTGCAGCTTATCTTTGACGTCGGTGCCCTCGCTGTCATTAAAATATCTTCATCAGTTGAGAAATTGCAGCTGATACGTTCCTCTTGCTTGGTATGATTGCTTATGGCAGTTTTTTTTTATCCTTCGTCGCATTCCTTCTGACACGGCCGAATCGGACGTAATTGTTGCTCTACAGAACCAAGTTCGTTTTTCTGTGATTGCAGTGTCCTTCACATACACGATTCTGCTATCAACGTCCCATACACAGTTTTAACATGATGTAACCTTCACTTCAACATGGCGATCGCGAAGTTACAGTCGATCCACTTTTAGCACGAGTATCATGATAGCGAATTCGTAGTTCCAGCAAAAGCATTCCCACAAGTAATAAACAGTTTAAATGTTTCCACAGAGGCGGTTAATGTGTTCACTCTTGTGACAGTTCATTAAATAGCTAATGAATTAAACTCAGTTAAGTGAAAATAGACGGTTCTAACTATGACAATTACTGTTCATTCTGTGGCGGGAGGAGGGGGGGGGGGGGGGTTGGGGGTTGGTTCATTCTTAATGTTGTTTGTAACACTCCACATAGCTTGCAGTATTCCAACAGCCTAATATTTTCTTTTATGATATTTATGTAAAACTTTGGTTGAAAGCGTGGCCTAAAGCTGAGAACGCGGCCGTAAATTTTAAGTGTTTTTCTTTTTTTTGCGTTTATAGCACATTCCACCGCAGTTCGTACGACATTTCTGCATATCTAGATTTAGTTTTACATGCTGTTTTTATCAAAAGAAGTTGACAATTAGAATACTCAATTAACGCGAGATCCGTGTAGCAGCATACATAAGGTAAAATGTAGTAATATTTGATACTATAGAAGAAAACAAAAAAATGTTGTAGATTGTCAAAGAAATGTGTACAGGTAGAAGGAGGCAAATATTTATGTAGTGCATTCAGCAATATCTGCACACTTTACACAACTGCGCCTGCCATCCCAGAACAAGTAATTCTGTTCTATTACAGTTCCATCCTGCTCCATAGCCTGTAGCAGCCAGTGGCATAGGGAATTACAGTCCCAAGCACAGGGTGCTGTGAACAACCAGGAACGGCAGCATGGCCGTGAACGGGAAGCAAGGACTGATGATGACTGGCATCGCATTGAGTTCAACGACGACTCACAGTTCTTCACTACTCCGGATGACCACTGTCGACGAATATGGTGGCGACCTTAGGAAAGGTCCCATTCATCCAGTGCTTTGGGGAGGCTCAGCGGCGTTACTCCTGCAGTCACCATGTGGGAGCAATCGGCTATGACTTCATATCACGGGAGGTAGTGATATGAGTCTCTATGAACCGTCTACAGGATGTTGAGTTACTCTCATGACCAGCAAGTAAATTCTGCCCGTGATAGTACATGTGTGGGATCATTTCGGACGTCAACTTTGTCTCAGTGCTACTATCCACGATATCAATGACCAGCTACAGCAGCTGTGGGCCAGCTTCCCACAGGAGACCATACAACAGCTTAATGATGCCCCTCCGAACTGAGTGAGCGCCTGCATCCACGTCAGAGGTGCTGCAACGTAACACTGAGAAGTCGGCTCATACAGCCAATGTTTTTCTAAACTTGACTCGATACTATAAATACTGAAATAATATTCCACAGCCCCTCGAGCAATAAAGTTTCATTTTGTTTCCTTTCCCTTTCCGTGTGCTTCATCTTTTATGACAGGCACTGTATTTGTGTACTTCAAGATACGAGAAATCAGTATCAGAAAAGCTAATAATGCAAATAAAACTGTATGAGGTTTACAAACTCTTTCGGGGAATGGCGTTGTTTCAGCTGTAATAAAAATAATACGAAGATTTATGCAAAATATTTAGAGAATCTATTTCGAAGAACTCATTCCCAGAAACAGCGACAACACTGTATTTTTCTAGTTCACAAGAAAGAACGCAGAGGAAAAAAGCAAAAAAAGTCAACGAAACTCTTATTCCGTTTATTCGCCTACAGCACACTGCAGGTGACTTGTGTTATCAGTAAAACAATGCGTCACTTCATGTCTTCCGAATGTCCATCATGCTCAGGGGATGTTTGAGTTGTCTCCCAAAAATACTCGGCGTCAAAGCTACTGGACACTTCCCTGACGTCACCTAACGAATGTTCCTTAGGACCAGCTCCGACCAGTCTCCGTGATTTGCTTACTACATCGAAAGTTCATCGTTAAAGATGTCCCTTATAGCTTTTGGTTCCTCGTGGAATGCCTGTTACGACGTGACCCTTCTGTCATCTGGGTGACTTGAGTGTTTCCAGTGAATGTGTTCATGTACTTATAGATGTAAAATATTCTCACGAGATGGGAAAAGCTGAAAATGTTTCATTATATGGAGCATTCTCTGCATTAAAAATGTTAGAGACCTCTACGTAACTTCGAAATTGATATCGGACACCCATATTTCGCGCGTCTTCTTCTTCTGTAGTGGTCAATCCAAGGATTGGTTTGCAACAGCTACAATGGCAGCTTGTCTCCATTCTGTGCGTCTTTCAGCTTTTCTCTTCATTTCTTTATAGGTGTTACATCCCACATCTTTCACGATTTGATCCACGTACCTCAGTCGTGGTCTTCCTCATGGTCTTTTTCTCTCGACATATCCCTCTAGGATTGTGTTCAGGAGTCCTTTATGTCTTAATAGATGGCCTGTAAATTGCACTCTTCTTTTAACAATGAAACTCCAGAAGCTTCTCTTCTCACCTGCTCTTTCCAGAACCACTTCGTTTGTGACCTTGTCGATCCATTTTATTTTGAGCATGCGTCTATAGCACCACATTTCAAAAGAATTTAGCTTCTGCTGTTCCTCTGTCCCCAGAGTCCATGTTTCACACCCATAGCATGCCACACTCCACACATATGATTTCAAAAATCTTTTCCTGATTTCAAGGCTGATGCTCTTAGATGTTAATATGTTTTTCTTCTTGTTAAAAGCAGCCTTTGCTTGAGCTATTCTACTTCTCACTTCTGCCTTGCTCCTTCCATCCCTGGTAATATTACTGCCCAGATAAGTAAATTTATCAACTTGTTCAAGCAGTTCATTGCCTACATGAACTTGGACTTTCACTTGATCTTCTTTGTCGCATGCCATTACTTTTGTTTTTGCTTTATTAATTCTCATATTATATTCTTCACCCATAACTTTATCCATTCTATTCAGTAGGACTACAAGATCTTCTTCACTTTCAGCCAGGACAGCTATATCATCGGCATATCTTATCATATCTATTCGTTGGCCATGAATTACTACACCTGTCTGTCAATTTTCCCTTTTTTTTTGCGCCTCTACAATGTATACGTCAAAGATAACAGGGGATAGTGCGCAACCTTGCCGGACACCTTTCCGTATCTGCACCTCTTCTTGTTTTGTCCGTCCACGGATAACTGCAGTCTCGTTTTTGTACAGGTTCCTATCATTTTTCTATCTTTATGGTCTATTCCTACCTTTTTGAGTACCTCAAACATCTTATCCCATTTAACATTATCAACGCTTTCTCTACATCTACGAAAGCTATGTATGTTTTCAGGTTCTTATCTAGTCGTTTCTCTATTATTAGTTTTAGAGCAAATATTGCTTCTCTGGTTCCTCTATCTTCCCGGAATCCAAACTGGTCTTCGGAGAGTGTAGCTTCGACTTTTTGTTCTATGCGTTTTAGGATAATTGAGGTTAATATTTTAGAGGCATGAGTAACTAGGCTGAGTGTCCTATAATTTTCACATCATGTAGCATTTGCCTTCTTTGGAATGTGGACCATAATGTTTTTCTCAAAGTCTGTAGGAAATTTACCCTGCTCGTACATGTTGAAAACAAGATTATACAACTCCTGATTCAGTTTTGCTCCTCCAGATTTCAGAAGTTCGGCTGGGATATTGTCTATACCAGGCGATTTGTTGTTTTTCAATTTTTTCAGAGCTAGTTCAAACTCTACCTTTAATATAGGTTCACCTATGTTGTGTGCATCTATTTTTGTTTCTTCTTCCATGATGTTTTCAGACAGGTCTGGTCCGCTGTACAGTTTTCCTATATTTTGTTTCCATCTTCTTGCAACTTCATCATTGTCATCCAACATATTGCCATTTTCATCCATCACAGCCCTACATTTGTTTCTTCTGTCACAAAGCAATGTCTCACACATTTATAGGCCTTTTCGATATTTCCCTTGCTCATGTTGTCCTCAACTGAAATACAGAGATCATCAAGGTATTTTTCTCTTGCTTGTTTTGCCTCTCTGTTGATTCTGTTTTTCAGACTCTTGTATTTCTCTTGGTCTTCCTTCTTCACAGAATTTTTTAATTTCCTTCTTTCTTCCATCATATTTAGTAGGTCATTAGTGATCCATTCCTTCCTTTTCTCTGTCCTTTCTTTTCCTATTACCTCTTCTGCTGCTTCTAAAATAAAAGTTTTTATTTTTTCCCAGCTGCTTTGGATGTCATTGCAGCCCTGTGTATTTGTTTTCTTGTCTGTTTCTAGTTGATAGTGCTTCAGTGTATTTTCGTTTTTCAGGTTTGTCAAATCCCATTTACATGTACTTCTTCTTTTAATGTTCTTGAATTTTAGTTCAGTCGTCATCATAACGAGTATGTGGTCACTTTCCACATCACAGCCTGGATATGATCTGCTGTCCTTAACTTGGTTTTTAAATCTTTGCTTCACTAATATGAAGTCAATTTGATATCTGTTAATCTCACCAGGCATTTTCCAAGTATATCTTCTTCTTGGATGATGATTAAAGAAGGTATTTGTAATGCAAGGTTTATTTCTTTGGCAGAATTCTGTAAGTTTATCCCCTCTTTCATTTCTTAATCCTAATCCAAAATTTCCTGCCACATCCTCTTCTTTACCTTCCCCAACAACGGCATTCATATCTCCCATGATGACAAGGTTTTCAGCTCCTTTAATTCTGCCAATTACTTCTTCAAGGTGGTCATACATCATGTCGATTTCATCATCCTTGTGCCTCGTAGTTGGCATGTACACTTGGATTATGATTGTGTCTCTTGGTTTAGTTTCCAATCGGACATAAATTATCCTCTCCTTATGTTGAACAAATCCTTTTACTCTTCACCCCATCTCTTTATTGAGGATAATTCCCACTCCTGAAATCCCGGGACTGTCTTGTGCTGTTCCAGTGTGTATGATTCTGTAATCCCCTGACCAAAAGTCGCCAGCGTTTGGCCATCTCATTTCTGAGACTCCCAGTACATCAATATCCATTCGTTTCATTTCCATTTTCAAGTTTTCCAGTTTACCACATTTAAGAAGGGAGTTGACGTTCCATGTTGCTATCCTCCTTACATTAATGCTTTTGGATTTTGGTATCTCTTTAGTTGTCCCCGCCCGGAGATCCGAATGGGGGACTATTTTACCTCCGGAGAATTTAACAAGAGCTTTCCATCATAAGCTGTTGATACTTGGGATACCCGCCCGAGTCCTCAATGGAGTGGTTTCCCGTTGCCTTCTCCATTCTATACCGTTGGCCACCTTGTGGCTCCTCCGCCGTTAGGAGCAGTTTCCCACCCGAAGGGCAAGAGAGTGCCCTTCCTTCTAGCCGCTCATCCGCCCTCCTGGAAGGCCGTTGGCACTTGATAGAAGGTAATCTTATCCCGGGAGATATTCGGCTCAGTAGAAGTTTAGGTTGGAAATGTAAGACCCCTAGCCCTCGAAACCTAATAGCGTCAGGGTCGGAAAAGAACAAGAGTTGGCCGAGGGTGGCCAAATAGGAAAGATAAAACTGAGGAGCCTGGCACGTAAGAAAAGCAAAAGTCAAGTGGCTAACGGCCTGATTCAGACCTCTTATTTGAAGTTTCTTCGGCAGACTTCCTGTAAGATTCACTTCTCACTTCATCAACAGGCCTCTCTTTTGGCCTCAAAAGTATCAGAGGACCCTGCTACAGACCATGCCATCCCATAAAAACGTGATGCAGTCACCAAATTATGGTACCTGATGCACTTTAGCAGTTAGCGACGCTAAATGCATTTCCCATTTTTTTTTTATAAATATACATCAATCAGTACCGATTGTCTTTCTTGGTGAATTTTAGAATCAGATTCATATATTAACTGGTCCGATCTGGATTAAAGACAGGTAAATATCCTGTGGCCCGACCAGGGTACGATTCTGCGGCCTTTCGGTTTCTAGGCACGCAGTTTTAAAGCAAGAACGCCTTCTTTTTTAAGTTTTCATAGTGATCAGTAGCCTAATACTTATCAACTGAGGCTTTTTTGTCATCTTTCTCCCGCCAATTTTGCCTTTTCCGACTGTGGTTCTTTCATAATTTCTATCCGACACTCTCTGTCTTTTCTTTTCTAATTGCCTCTTCCTTAATGGATTTTGGTCGTCTCTCTTATTTTTTGATTAAAATTCATCACGCTTTAAAAGGTAAAAGTAGAAGGTCCCTTCTAATGATCAGGAATTTTCTATATGGTCTATTGAAGACGGTTAGCACTCCAAGAGTGTCCGTCTTCGTTCAGTTCTAACTTGCGTCCGTGGTTAATGAAAACCTAGAGAGCTGGTTAAAAACTTCTGGAATCACTGTGTATTTTTTGCTGCATCTCTGTTACGTGAACCTGTCCGTCGTACATAGGACTGACTGTCCAATTCTTCAGGGGGTTGTGTGGTTGTCGAGTAATATCAGAAATGAGCCACGTACCAAGTAAACGCCCGACGTCCGGTTTCTTGGAATATGTGACTGTCCAGCTGGATAATGACATTCAAGTTATGGGATTTGTTCTGATATCGAAGGCCAGTTTCCTCCTTGTCCACGACTAAACTGAATTTTTGTCAGAACAAATGACCCTGTGGGCTAGGGTGTCCTGTAAGCGACCCTTTCCGCAGGGAGGGTCTGGTGTGTAACTTCTCCCCTCTTCCGCTTCATCATAGCGTACATCGAACCAACTGGTATTGGCGCCTGACTGCAGTAATTTGACGTAGAGGTACTTGCCAACTTGGTTCCAGTCTATCGACTGGTAACTCCCGTAAAGCGTGTGCTGAAGCGCTTGTTGGTATTTAGAAAAACCTATGGAATGGTGGATGCATTCTTCCCTCAAGTAATTTACCAAAATGAGATACCACTGCACATAACGAGGAGAGGTTCTACTTCAGGCATGGATATTGGCACCGACATGTGGACTGGAAGACAGGCATTGAAGAAGGTCTTAAGTCACAGAATTTCTAATAGGTGTTAAACAACTGAAAATCCAGCCTATGAGAAAAAGTATGACACTCCACGAAGGAATTATCTGAATGGGACGGAAGTTCAAATTCAGATGGCTCTGAGCACTATGGGACTTAACATCTGAGGTCATCAGTCCCCTAGAACTTAGAACTACTTAAACCTAACCAACCTAAGGACATCACACACATCCATGCCCGAGGCAGGATTCGAACCTGCGACCGTAGCGGTCGCGCGGTTCCAAACTGAAGCGCCTAGAACCGTTCGGCCACACCGGCCGTCTGGGACGGAAGTCGTTAGATGTGACGCATATGTAGTGACCAACAAACTATTACAACACCAGCTTCACAGACTGAGCAAGTCAGTCACGCATTGGTCAACGTCTGGTCCCTGCGTAAGCTGTTATTCGGCTAGCCATTGATTGTCAGCGTTGTTGGATGTCCTCATGAGAAATATCGTGCAAAATTTTCTCCAGTTGGCCTGTTAGATTATCAAAATCCGGAGCTAGTTTAAAGTCAATATCCATAATGCTTTTAGGCCAAGGTGGAGTTCGGCAAGCACGAAGAGACGTAGCAGATACGCTCGCCGTGTGCATGCGGGCATGCCATGAAGGGCAACGAAACTGGCCGTAGAATATCGTCGACTTACCACTGTGTTCTAATGATGCTACAGATGACAACCAATGGGGTCCTGCTACAGAATGAAATGGCACCTCAGACTATCATTTTGGGCTGTCGGGCCGTATGGTGGGTGACAGTCATGTTGGTATCCCACTGCTGTCTGGGGCGTCTCCAGACACGTTTTCGCTAAGCACCATGACTCCATTGAAAGCGAGACTCATCACTGAACACCATTTTACTCCATTCAATGAGATTCCAGGCCCCAATGACCTGCAAAGACGTATCTGGAGACAGCAGTGGGATATTAACCGGGCGTGATGGTCCAAAGTGACATATCGTTTCAGAGCAGGACCCCATTGATTATCATCCATGGCATCACTATAGCACAGTAGTGCGTCGACATTATTCTACGGCCCGTTTTGTTGCCCCTCATGGCGTGTCATCGTGGGCTTACATTTCAGCAAGAGAATGCCGCCTGCACAAAGCAAGAGTTTCTACTGCCTGTCTTCGAGTTTGCCAAATACTACAATGGCCAGCGAGTTCACCGGTTCTCTCCCCAGATGAGACCGTTGGGACCAATATGGGTAGGACCCTCCAACCAGCTCGGGATTTTGACGATGTAACGCGCGAAATGGACATAATTTGGCACGATATCCCTCAGGAGGACATCCAGCAACATTATCAATCAATGCCAACGCGAATAACTCCTTGCATAAATGTTAGGAGGTGGACCAACGCGTTACTCAGCTGACCATTTTTGAAGTTTTTCTATTAAATAAGTTATCCAATTTTTCTTAAATTCCAATAGTTTGTTTGTATGTACCTGTGCGTCACATCTAAATCCAGAAAGGATTCAGAAATGGGTGTGGCTCTCGTTGGAAACGGTAACTTGACACGTTTGTGTGGCTATATTGTCTAAGCAACAGCTGCAAGAATTCGCTCTACCATGTTGACTGGAATGGGTAAAGCTGATGTGACATTCCGCGGTAATGCACAAGTTTTAACGAAGTGAGCCATTTTAATCCGCAAAAGTGCCGTAGTTGGCGTTCTAGTTAAGTTTACCCAAAATGATTCCATTTTGTTCGTGCAGTTTTTGTGTAACATTTCCTTGGGGTTTGCTTACGAATTGTGACTGTTGGTACTCAATGCAGTTGGTGCCTGGATTGTTCACGAACCACCTGTAACAAGACTCATTTTTCTCTACGGACCAGACAAAATTTTCTTTTCCTGTTTTTTTCCCCTCTGGAAGTTTTTCCCGTACAAATTGAAGTTGAGATCCTGTTATTGTACGGCGAGGGTAAGAATCCGCACTGCGACGTTTCATTGTAGGTCCCTATCTTCATTGATGGCTAGAGGGGTAGAAGGATCATTCACAGATCAGGTAGCATGATAAAAGAAAAGTAAACCTCGCAGTAAAGGCCGCCCGTAACAGTTAAGTAAAAGACAGCTGAATGATTTAAATAAAAATAAAATTCTCATTGATTGTTTTTCTTCCGTTGCAGGGTATTAAGTAATTTAAGTGAAAATGAATGTGCAAAGCTTTTAATTCCTCTACTAGTTTTATTTTCAAATACCGTGGCTTTGAAAGGTGATTGTGAAGACATTACTAATTGTTGTTGTGGTCTTCAGTTCAGAGACTGGTTGGATGCAGCTCTCCATTCAGTGCAAGCTTCATCATCTCCAATTACCTACTGCAACCAACATCCTTCTGAATCAGCTTAGTGTATTCATCTCTTGGCCTCCCTCTACGATTTTACCCTTCACGCTGCCTTTCAATACTAAATTGGTGATCCCTTGACGCGTCAGAACAAGTCCTACCAACCGAACACTTCTTATAATCAAGTTATGCCACAATTCCTCTTCTGTCCAGTTCTATTCAGTACCTCGTCATCAGATACGTAATGCACCCATCTAACCTTTAGCATTCTTCTGTAGCACCAAATGTCGAAATCTTCTCTTCTCGTCTGAATTGTTTAGCGTCCGTGTTTCAATTACATACATGGCTACACTCCACGGAAATACTTTCAGGAAAGGCTTCCTGACACTTAAACCTGTAGTCGATGTTAACAAATTTCTCTTCTTCAGAAACGCTTTCCTTGTTATTGCGAGACGACATTTTATACCCTCTCAACTTCGACCATCATCAGTTATTTTGCTCCCCAAATAGCAAAACTCATCTACTACTTTAAGCGTCTCATTTCCTAATCGGATTCCTTCAGCATCCCTTGATTTAATTCTGCTACATTCTATTATCCTGCTTTTGTTGATGTTCATCTTACACCCTTCTTTCAAGATACTCACTGTTCATTCCGTTCAACTGCTCTTCTAGGTCCTTTGCTGTCTCTGACAGAATGCTTCTAAGAAAACTCGTAGGGTCAATACTGCCTCACGTGTTCCTCCATTTTTTGTGGAATCCAAACTGATCATTCCCATGGTCGGCTTCTACCAGTTTTTCCATTCGTCTGTAAAGATTTCGTCTTAGTATTTTTCAGCCACGACTTATTAAACTCATACTCGTCGTTCGATAATTTTCACAAACTTGGTTTCTTTGGGATTGGAATTATTGTAATCTTCTTCAAGTCTGAGGGAATTTTTCCTGTCTCATATATCTTGCTCACCAGCTGGTAGAGTTTTGTCAAGGCTGGCTCTTCTAAGGCTGTCAGGAGTTCTAATGGAATGTTGTCTACTCCTGGGGCATTGTTTCGACTTAGGTTTTGCAGTGCTGTGTCAAACTCTTCTCGCAGTATCATATTTTCCATTTCATCTTCATCTATATCCTCTTCCATTTCCATTATATTGTCCTCAACTACATCGCCCTTGTATACACCCTCTATACACTCCTTCCACCTTTCTGCTCTCCCTTCTTTGCTTAGAAATGTGTTTCCATATGTGCTCTTGATATTCATACATGTGGTTCTCTTTTCTCCAAAGGTCTCTTTAATTTCCCTGTAGGCAGTATCTATCTTACCCTTAATGATATATGGCTCTGCATCCTTACATTTGTCCTCTAGCCATCCCTGCTTAGCCATTTTGCACTTCGTGTCCATTTCATTTTTGAGACGTTTGTATTCCATTTTGTTTTTGCTCCATTTACTGAATTTTTATATTTTCTCCTTTCATTAGTTAAATTCAGTATCTCTTTTGTTACCCAAGCATTTCTATTGGTCCACTTTACCTACTTGATCCTCTGCTCCCTTACTGTTTCATCTCTCAAAGCTATCCATTCTTCTTATACTGTACTTCTTTCCCCCATTCTTGTCAATCGTTTTCTAATTCTCTCTCTGAGACTCTCTACAACTTCTGGTACTTTGTATATCAAGGCCCCATTCCTTAAATTCTTTTTGCAGTTTCTTCAGTTTTAATCTACAGTTCATAACGAATAGATTATTCATCTACCCCTAGAAACGTCCTACAATTATAAGCTTGGTTCTTGAATCTCAGTCTTTCCATTATATAATGCATCCGACTCCTTCTAGTGTCTCCGGGCCTCTTTCACTTATATATTACCTTCATTCATGATTCTTAAACCAAGGGTTAGCTGTGATTAAGTTACGCTCTGTGCAAAATTCTAGCAGGCGGCTTCCTCTTTCATTTCCTACCATCACCTACTACTTTTCCTTCTCTTCCCTTTAATACTATTGAATTCCAGTCCCCCATGACTATTAAATTTTCGTTTCCCTTCACTATCTGAATAATTACTTTTGTCTCATCATACTTTTCGTCTGTCTCTTCGTCATCTGCGGAGCTAGTTGGCATATAATCTTCTACTATTGTGGTAGGCTTTGGCTTCGTATCTACACTCCTGGAAACAGAAATAAGAACACCGTGAATTCATTGTCCCAGGAAGGGGAAACTTTATTGACACATTCCTGGGGTCAGATACATCACATGATCACACTGACAGAACCACAGGCACATAGACACAGGCAACAAAGCATGCACAATGTCGGCACTAGTACAGTGTATATCCACCTTTCGCAGCAATGCAGGCTGCTATTCTCCCATGGAGACGATCGTAGAGATGCTGGATGTAGTCCTGTGGAACGGCTTGCCATGCCATTTCCACCTGGCGCCTCAGTTGGACCAGCGTTCGTGCTGGACGTGCAGACCGCGTGAGACGACGCTTCATCCAGTCCCAAACATGCTCAATGGGGGACAGATCCGGAGATCTTGCTGGCCAGGGTAGTTGACTTACACCTTCTAGAGCACGTTGGGTGGCACGGAATACATGCGGACGTGCATTGTCCTGTTGGAACAGCACGTTCCCTTGCCGGTCTAGGAATGGTAGAACGATGGGTTCGATGACGGTTTGGATGTACCGTGCACTATTCAGTGTCCCCTCGACGATCACCAGTGGTGTACGGCCAGTGTAGGAGATCGCTCCCCACACCATGATGCCGGGTGTTGGCCCTGTGTGCCTCGGTCATATGCAGTCCTGATTGTGGCGCTCACCTGCACGGCGCCAAACACGCATAAGACCATCATTGGCACCAAGGCAGAAGCGACTCTCATCGCTGAAGACGACACGTCTCCATTCGTCCCTCCATTCTCGCCTGTCGCGACACCACTGGAGGCGGGCTGCACGATGTTGGGGCGTGAGCGGAAGACGGCCTAACGGTGTGCGGGACCGTAGCCCAGCTTCATGGAGACGGTTGCGAATGGTCATCGCCGATACCCCAGGAGCAACAGTGTCCTTAATTTGCTGGGAAGTGGCGGTGCGGTCCCCTACGGCACTGCGTAGGATCCTACGGTCTTGGCGTGCATCCGTGCGTCGCTGTGGTCCGGTCCCAGGTCGACGGGCACGTGCACCTTCCGCCGACCACTGGCGACAACATCGATGTACTGTGGAGACCTCACGCCCCACGTGTTGAGCAATTCGGCGGTACGTCCACCCGGCCTCCCGCATGCCCACTACACGCCCTCGCTCAAAGTCCGTCAACTGCACATACGGTTCACGTCCACGCTGTCGCGGCATGCTACCAGTGTTAAAGACTGCGATGGAGCTCCGTATGCCATGGCAAACTGGCTGACACTGACGGCGGCGGTGCACAAATGCTGCGCAGCTAGCGCCATTCGACGGCCAACACCGCGGTTCCTGGTGTGTCCGCTGTGCCGTGCATGTGATCATTGCTTGTACAGCCCTCTCGCAGTGTCCGGAGCAAGTATGGTGGGTCTGACACACCGGTGTCAATGTGTTCTTTTTTCCATTTCCAGGAGTGTATCTTGGCTACAATAATGCGTTCACTATGCTGTTCGTAGTAATGTACCCGCTCCTATTTTTTATTCATTATTAAACCTACTCCTGCATCACCCCTATTTGATTTTGTATTTATAACTAGAAGTCTTATTCCTCCTTCCTAGAATTTCACTAATTCCCACTATATCTAACTTTAATCTATCCATTTCCCTTTTTCAATTTTCTAATCTACCTTCTCGATTAAGGGACCTGACATTCCACGCTCCGATCCGTAGAACGCCAGTTTTGTTTCTCCTGATAAAGTCCTCCTAGTACCCGCCCGGAGATCCGAATGGGGGTGTATTTTACGTCCGGAATATTTTACTCAAGAGGACGCCATCATCATTATACCATACAGTAAAGCTGCATGTCTTCGGGAAAAATTACGGCTGCAGTTTCCCCTTGCTTTCAACCGTTCGCAGTACCAGCACAACATGCTCGTTTTGATTAATGTTACAAGGCCAGATAAGTCAATAACCCAGACTGTTGTACCTACAGCTACTGAAAAGGCTGCTGCCCCTCTTCGGGATCCATACATCTGTCTGGCCTCTCTGCAGATACCCCTCCGTTGTGGTTGCCCCTACAGTACGGCTATTTGTATCGCTGAGGCACGCAAGCCACCCCACCAACAGCAAGGTAAGTGGTTCATTGCTAATTATGAGTGGTAATTTTTTTTCTGCGCTTTCCTTTTACACACATCTTTGTTGGTTAAAATATCTTGTTCTATAATGTACAGGGTGCAACCACAGTCTAACATACAGAGTCGTGATACTCACTGCTGTGGAAGATGTTACCGTTTGACAGCTGAAACGGCACTAGCTCCCCTAACAGCGAGATGGCAGCCCGTAAGGTTAATGTTTGGCTTTAGTTATATTTCTATTTAAGTAAATAATTAGTAATTTTTTGTGTGTTCCAAGCACCAGTAAATTATGAAAACCCATTCTTCATAGTGAGCCTGCCGGTGTGGCCGTGCGGTTAAAGGCGCTTCAGTCTGGAACCGCGTGACAGCTACGGTCGCAGGTTCGAATCCTGCCCCGGGCATGGATGTGTGTGATGTCCTTAGGTTAGTTAGGTTTAATTAGTTCTAAGTTCTAAGCGACTGATGACCTCAGACGTTAAGTCGCATAGTGCTCAGAGCCATTTGAACCATTTGAACCATCATAGTGAAATAAATATAAAACCAGCGAGTCTCACTGATTCAGTGACCCAAGCTATAACTTATTCATCAATAAATACTATCGAATGTATGTTAATTCAGTTTACTCCGCTGAAGGAAGACAATATGAACAAAGTATTTCATGCGGGAGAAGCATATATTTGTGTTTCTGTCTCTTATTCTAATGATAAGCTATTTTCTTGACACGTAGCAGTTTTTTATAGTGTTTAATGATTCGCATCTTCTTATGTGTCACCCTACTTCCTAATACACGAATATTTTTGTAAAAGTGATTATTTCTCCTTCAGAAGCGAATGTGTTGAAAGGTTCTTACTATTTGTGGCTCAGATATAGTAACGAAGTGGACTTGGTTTCTTCTCTGTTGGAAAACAGTTTTGTTGCTTTTGATTTTTAATCATTATATCTTTTTGGTTTAGCGTCGGTATTGCATTCCATATTCGATTTTTTTTTTGCGTTCAGCTTCACTGATTTTGCTGGAACTATTGTGAACAGGATTCGACGGTGCTGAGGAGATGCACGACGTCTTTCTGCAAAAGGTCAGGTCTTCTACTGTTCAATATCCATTTTATGGTCCTAAAAGAAGATGACAATCTTCATTAAATATCTGTAGGCTATATGATAAACGTAAATAAACTGTTTGCTGAAGTACCTCTCATACGTCCTCTGAGTCCTAGAAAGCTAAAGATGGACGAATGTGGTGTCTTCATCTTGTTGCAGTTCATTGCGGTACAAACGCCCCAGTTGGTGAAAGCTGCTTTACAAACCAATATAAACAATAACGATTCGTTTTCGCTTTCACGAGATCCCGCC
This sequence comes from Schistocerca serialis cubense, assembly GCF_023864345.2. Taxonomy (NCBI): domain Eukaryota; kingdom Metazoa; phylum Arthropoda; class Insecta; order Orthoptera; family Acrididae; genus Schistocerca; species Schistocerca serialis. The sequence goes on from NC_064643.1 coordinate 582,708,982, forward strand.
GAGTTCAACAGTGTAACTTGATGGCCGCTTGGCGCTCTCCTATTGCAATGGACAACAAAGACCAGACGGAGTATTGCGAGTGCTATATTTGATAACTGTAATGCGGAAAAGCGAACTGATGTACGAACACGACAGCGAGGGCCATGTGGACAGCTGAGAGTCGAGTCCTTAGACGGAGTGTGATTGCGTGATCGCAGATACGCTGTTAACAACGCGTCGGGCCTGCGTCACATTATAACGTGTGCATTAGACCGCCGGACTCTCGGTTTCCGTAAACGGCATCAATCTAATGATGACGTTTTGAGCGGTGGGAGTCAAGGAGAGTGCTATAAACTGAAACGACAATGGACGCACGAGTGAAGAGAGACTGTTGTCCGCTGGACTAAATTGTTTGTTGTGGCGTGGCTTGCCAAAGTAATGTACTCTAAGGTCATTCATTTTCGACTTAATGAGGTATCATGCGAGTTAAAACATTAACAGCCGCTATAAAAACAATTTAGCAGTTTTCTATATTTGAAAGTTACTCGCCAGACTGTATTCGCGAGTGTGGCAAAATGGAGGAAACTAGTTTTGAACGCTTTCAAACCTGTGTTTTTGAAAGTAATAACTGCATCATGTGACCGACAAGCTATTGTCTTAAACGAACGACCTTCAGTTTAGATTTAAAGTTTCTCCCGACGACCCTGCACCAAAAGGACGACGGAGGAATAATATTTCTGTTACTTAATATGATCATGCATCAGACAAAGGATGTACAAATTGCAGCTTGCCACTGACGGTTCTGCTATGATTTCGCCGCCGAACCACCTAAATTCTGATAACATAGAACACCGCCTGCCACGTTCAAGTAAGTTCTCTCTCTCCCCCCACCCCCCCCCCCCCTCTCTCTCTCTCTCTCTCTAACAACTCGGAAAACAGTGTCAACTATTTTAAAAGAGATTTCATTTAACAACATGTGTCTGAATAGTCGTAGTCTTATCGTGAGCGGATTAAGTGCATATTGTCAATATTTGCCATTTTATTTCTCTACCAATATGGTTTACAAACCCTGCCTCTCTTTTCATGTTTGTAGCCGTTGTATGTATCTTTTTGGGGATGTTCTTTTATGTTGTGTCGGCAGTAATCCTGTTAGGTAATTTTACTGATCTAAATGTTGTAGCTGGTAAAGTGCGGTGATCTGTGACTTCCACCATAAGTTTCCAGATTGACCAATCAGAATAGAGCAGGTAATTTCTCATTGATACAAGATATAAACACAGTTTCACTTCGGAATTTGACAGCTGTGAGATGATGTTTACGTTTTGAAATCTCGTCATATTGCAGCATTCTAAAAGATGTAAGTGAGTTTATTTGTTTTTGTAGATGCCAAGGATGTTACAAGTGGTTTAACCATTTCATGAACGTATTCATGGCATCTTGGTAATTTACCTTCTTGTAGGGTTTTGTTTAGTAAATTCGAACGTGACCTTTCCAGTAATTATTTCCTCCATCTCTAAAATCACTAAATATTACTTCATTACCTTACTGAGTGGTATAGTTAGGCACATTCACGGTCTAAATCGATACTTAAATTATTTCATTATGTGATGTAGTACAATTTGTGACACTGACATTTCAGTATCCAGTAATGGTGAAGAAGACAGTTCTGGTAAGTCTTGTGTATTAGGGTGCAATGCCTTAGCACGTATTCAGAAGACTTGCTTTCCGACCAGCCAAACAGTGCTGTGACGTCTTGCGTCGAGGAATAATCTCCAGTCTGGCCATATCCCCTTGCAAGCGGCAATGTCAAATTTTCATATGAAGAATAAATATTACTCCTTCCGAGTGTCGACATGTCCGTAGCCCATAATAGTCTGTTAAAGACAACATGTATCTAATAGCGACTACACTTTCTTCGTTTTTTCCATAAATTTTAATTTATTTTCGTAGCTGTTGAAAAGAAATTCGTGTGAGTTCGTCGTTTCTTACACCCGCTGACAGAATTACCGTCGACGAAAAGTTTTGGTGCTCTTTAGTCGCCTTGAAATGGCAACAGTCGAGGCATTCCAGCCTTTATTAACGGCTCGGTTCTTTCTAGATACAAAGCGGACGACATTATGATGATAAGGAGTGTTTTATTACATTGCTCATTTGTTTTGCATGAGTCATGCTATCAAGCAAGGAAAAAAAAGGAACAGTCCAAAATACTCGCCTGCCGTCATTCCACCAATATCTACACCGATCTTTCCTTGATGTATTGCTCGTGGCAGTGGGTTCTAGGTTAATTATAATCTTAGCCTCGCTGTAAGAATATATCGCCCAGGCCGGCGTGAGTACTCGCTTAATAAACACGTTCCCATTTTCATCCGTGCGTGTTATTGCAGTTATTTATGCCAGTCAGATAAGCCGCTAAGTTAATACGGCCACTACGAGCAGTTTCTTCGTGAGAACAAAGGAGATCTATATAAAACCGTGGCGAGAATTACCGCTGCTTGTGGGCCGCTAAATAAACCGGGGATTGTTTCTGACACGCATGCTTAATACCTCACATATTTAACGATTCACTGGCTGAAAGTTAAGTCCACCACTAACTTCATTTGGTTTTACTGGTGCCACTATTAAACTGCTTATGAACGTTTGGGAGTTTTACACCGTAAGTGCACATATGTTCTCTTAATGCGAGAACGTGCTTTAAGTACTCCTCTATTCTTTTTGTTTCCTTTATTTGCAATGAAAGTTTTGGTTTTCTGTAACTATGGATCAGAGTGAAACGCTTTGGAATCCATATCACTGTTGTGAGAAAATTATGGTAGTTCATAATACTATTGTAAGGAACTGGTGGTAGTCCATTGTCACGCCATATCTGAGCAAAATTTGAACTCTCAAACACTTCTAGTTGGCAGGTGCGTCAAGCTCTTGTATGAAACGAAAGTACAAAGAATACTCAAGAAAACTATTGAGCGTGTTTTTACTTATTATTCAAATAGTACATTATGTTGCCTCTATTCACGAAGACATTGAACTGTTAGAAACGTTACCAATCTGCAACAAAGCGGGCTTCTTTAAATTCCAAATCTTTAAATACTTATTCTTTAACTATGCGTCAACAGACATTGACGCTTGAAATGTGAGATGTTTATTTCATAAACTCGTGTAATGTCTTACGATGTCGTTTTCCATGTTCCTTGGTGTTACGCGGAGCACCTAGGCATAATGAGGAACTGGACAGCTGATTCCGGTTTACAAGTTGTATCCAAATGTGATAAGTTGTAGTATGCAGTTTCTACTTTTATATGATATAATTGTTCAATAAAAGCAATGTTTACGATCTTGTTCTAGTTGTTCATTAGCATGTTATCGTTTTACATGAAAATAACTTTCTTTAGAAAGCGTATTTGCCTCTCCTCTATCGGATTCACGAACGGAAAAGCTTTCTAGCCACAGCATTGATTCCAAACTAATATCTGCCAAATAGTTTTCCATATTTATCTTTGCAACAGCTACGTCTCCGGCTGAAAGATAAGCAACTATGTTTTCAGCATTTCGTACTGTTACTACGAACTTGGAGTACTATATGAGATTATTATAGGCCGTCAGCAACCTCTTTCCAAAACGAAAAGTAATACACTATGATTTCACAGGTAACACGTAATTTCTTCTTATCCCACAATGAATGTAAGTCGGAAATGCGTGATAGTCTAGGAGGAAATTATAATAATCTTTATCAGTAGTATGTCACTGTGAAGTACGTTCACATCGACTTTTTATTGGCTATTTATGTAAGCGGGGACGTGCATGAAATTGACCGAAAATGTCAATTTACAGTTTATTTTTATTATAAGTAGAATTCATGGAAAATAAGTTCTTAAAGTTTCAATGATGAAATCGAACCCGAAGTGCCTGGAAAATAATTAAACGTGTGACACAGTCATTCTGTCACGCCCACTTTTTGAAGCAACAGTTAACACCCACAGGGTCACTGGAATAATAGCCCCTACATACACAAGGAGAGGTTTCCAACTTCAGGATGAATACGCCTCGGGGCAACCGGGAAATCCGGGAAAAACTGGGGAATTTCTTCGTCTGAGAGGAAACCGAGAAAAAGCGGAAATTTTTTAGAATTCGGGGAATGTTTCAATCTTTTAGTTTTCAATAAATTTTTTGTAAGAGCTGATACTTTTACAAAGAGTTTTACTGTATCCCGCTACTGCAAAATAATACTGCAACAATAAAATATAAACGAGAGAAAAGAGCCAAAATAAAACTTAAGTTTCAAAGGAAAAGCGTGATTTACATCAACAACAAAGTGCAGTACCCACAGCAAAATGTGTTAAAGGCTTCAGGACGAAGTTATACCATACTCCATATCAACAAACAGCTTCCGACGATCGTCGCTTCACTACTGTTTGCAGTTGGTCCGCTTGAGGCGCATGCGCATGCGCCGTTCAGTCGCGTATGAACAGTACCTTCTCCCGCTTCTGGCTACTTGAAGTGTGCCTGTTTGGTGTATCAGAAGTAGCAACAGCCAGGTACTACCCGTAAACATTTTTCTGGTGCACCGAAGCTGCCAGATTCACGAATGCGCAGATCAGTCTGAGTAGTAGTCAACGTCATCTGTGGTTCCGTTTAGTGATTTGCTGTTTCGTCTTCAAGTCAAACGAAAACCAAACGGATTTCTGTGAGCAGGAGCTGTCAAGTCAATTAAAAGGTTTAATTACAAAAGTATAAAATGTTACCAGTTTCAACTTTCTGACGTTATTTTACTTCCCCGTATTTGACAGTTATATTAATCGCCTTGCAGAACAATGAATTTGTTTTTGTCGTTTTGCTACAGAAATTTGGCTTTCATTAATCTTTCCCGCAGTAACAGTCAATTTAGTTGAAACGAAGTGTTTCATTCCACACTACTGGCAATAGTTCGCTAATTCCAAGTGCACATTTTCATATTCGGGCACGAATAGCATTTTGCCATAGTAAAGAACCAACGTGAGATACTGCAGTACTGGTACTCCAAGAAAATCCATGCATCTCGAAAGCCGTACTGAGAAGCTTAATATCAGGTTGGGGCCTACTTCATTGTGAATCTGGATATATGTATAGTACATTTTAGTAGGGTGTACGACATTCCGATGCAGTTGGAGTATTCTCTAATATCGGAGTATTCTCTGATATCCTGTTTCTTCTATGACGTGATGTAAAATCTCTTAATGCTATATATATGTTGGAACATGCGGACTGGCTGCCTCATTCGTAGCTGAGCACACGCAGTAACGCCTGTTCTCTGGCAACTGCTGAAACGAACCTATTTCTAACAGATTGTGGGAAAATATTGCGGATGGTGATATGAAATGCATTGCTTTCAAAGTAAATTTCCTTTTACGCAAGATATGTGAGAATGTGCGTTGGATTTCTCAAATAACAGAGCGTTTGACACTCATTTAAAACTTTGACGACTGGCCACTTAGAATAATTTCGAGCCCAGAAGACCAGACATTTATATCATTATTTAAAATTTTTCTGGCACGTTTGGGTGATACACGTTAAGATCAGATAAGATTCGGTTTTCATTTTATAAACAAAAAAACGTGTAACAGTCAAAAAACGATCAATATGTGTGAAATCATGTGTTTAAATCATTAACTTTTCGTATTTGTGTGTTCTCACTACTTGACAGTGATGCTGCTAGTGGCTCACCACAAAACGTGTCCTGTGCTACGAATGTCTGCTGTCATTGGCTGGCGATATCACGTGACGTGAACTAAGATTAGCTTTCAAAAGCGTATCGCAATCCCAGTTAACCTGCTATGGTTGGTGGAATTCGAAATTATACTTCCGCATTTTCATATTCGGGCACGAATAGCATTTTGCCATAGTAAAGAACCAAACGTGAGATAATGCAGTACTGGTACTCCAAGAAAATCCATACATCTCGAAAACCGTATTGAGAAGCTTAATATCAGGTTGGTCCATGAACCATGGACCTTGCCGTTGGTGGGGAGGCTTGCGTGCCTCAACGATACAGATAGCCGTACTGTAGGTGCAACCACAACGGAGCGGTATCTGTTGAGAGGCCAGACAAACGTGTGGTTCCTGAAGAGGGGCAGCAGCCTTTTCAGTAGTTGCAGGGGCAACAGTTTGGATGATTGACTTATCTGGCCTTGTAACATTAACCAAAATGGCCTTGCTGTTCTGGTACTGCGAACGGCTGAAAGCAAGGGGAAACTACAGCCGTAATTTTTCTCGAGGGCATGCAGCTTTACTGTATGTTTAAATGATGATGGCGTCCTCTTGCGTAAAATATTCCGGAGGTAAAATAGTCCCCCATTCGGATCTCCGGGCGGAGACTACTCAAGAGGACGTCATTATCAGGAGAAAGAAAACTGGCGTTCTACAGACCGGAGCGTGGAATGTCAGATCCCTTAATCGGGTAGGTAGGTTAGAAAATTTAAAAAGGGAAATGGGTAGGTTAAAGTTAGATATAGTGGGAATTAGTGAAGTTCGGTGGCAGGAGGAACAAGACTTTTGGTCAGGTGAATACAGGGTTATAAATCAAAATCAAATAGGGGTAATGCAGGAGTAGGTTTAATAATGAATTAAAAAATAGGAGTACGGGTAAGCTACTACAAACAGCATAGTGAACGCATTATTGTGGCCAAGATAGACACAAAGCCCACGCCTACTACAGTAGTACAAGTTTATATGCCAACTAGCTCTGCAGATGACGAAGAAATTGATGAAATATACGATGAGATAAAAGAAATTATTCAGGTAGTGAAGGGAGACGAAAATTTAATAGTCATGGGTGACTGGAATTCGTCTGTATGAAAAGGGAGAGAAGGATACATAGTAGGTGAATATTGATTGGGGCTAAGAAATGAAAGAGGAAGCCGCCTGGTAGAATTTTGTGCAGAGCATAACTTAATCATAGCCAACACTTGGTTCAAGAATCATGAAAGAAGGTTGTATACATGGAAGAACCTTGGAGATACTAGAAGGTATCAGATAGATTATATAACGGTAAGACAGAGATTTAGGAATCAGGTTTTAAATTGTAAGACGTTTCCAGGGGCAGATGTGGACTCTAACCACATTATATTGGTTATGAACTGTACATTAAAACTGAACAAACTGCAAAAAGGTGTGAATTTAAGGATATGGGACGTGGATAAACTGAAAGGACCAGAGGTTGTACAGAGTTTCAGGAAGAGCATAAGGGAACAATTGACAGGAATGGGGGAAAGAAATACAGTAGAAGAAGAATGGGTAGCTTTGAAGGATGAAGTAGTGAAGGCAGCAGAGGATCAAATAGGTAAAAAGACGATGGCTAGTAGAGACCCTTGGGTAACAGAAGAAATATTGAATTTAATTGATGAAAGGAGGATATATAAAAATGCAGTAAATGAAGCAGGCAAAAAGTAATACAAACGTCTCAAAAATGAGATCGACAGGAAGTGCAAAATGGCTAAGCAGGTATGGCTAGAGGACAAATGTAAGGATTTAGAGGCTTATCTCACTAGGGGTAAGATAGATACTGCTTACAGGAAAATTAGAGATACCTTTGGAGACAGGAGAACCACTTGCATGAATATCAAGAGCTTTGATGGAAACCCAGTTCTAAGCAAAGAAGGGAAAGCAGAAAGGTGGAAGGAGTATATAGAGGATCTATACAGGGGCGATGTTCTTGAGAACAATATTATGGAAGTGGAAGACCAGGTAGATGAAGATGAAATGGGAGATATGATACTGCGTAAAGAGTTTGACAGAGCACTGAAAGACCTGAGTCGAAACAAGGCCCCCGGAGTAGACAACATTCCATTAGAACTACTGACAGCCTTGGGAGAACCAGTCCTGACAAAACTCTACCATCTGTTGAGCAAGATGTATGAGACAGGCGAAATACCCTCAGACTTCCAGAAGAATATAATAATTCCAATCCCAAAGAAAGCAGGTGTTGACAGATGTGAAAATTACCGAACTATCAGTTTAATAAGCCCTAGCTGCAAAATAATAACACGAATTCTTTACAGACGAATGGAAAAACTGATAGAAGCCGACCTCGGGGAAGATCAATTTGGATTCCGCAGAAATGTTGGAACACGTGACTTGGAGAAAGCTTTTGATAATGTTGATTGGAATACTCTCTTTCAAATTCTGACGGTGGCAGGGGTAAAATACAGGGAGTGAAAGGCTATTTACAATTTGTACAGAAACCATATGGAAGTTATAAGAGTCGAGGGGTGTGAAAGGGAAGCAGTGATTGGGAAGGGAGTGAGACAGGGTTGTAGCCTATCCCCGACGTTATTCAATCTGTATATAGAGCAAGCGATAAAGGAAACAAAACAAAAATTCGGAGTAGGTATTAAAATCCATGGAGAAGAAATAAAAACCTTGAAGTTCGCCGATGACATTGTAATTCTGTCAGAGACAGCTAAGGACTTGGAAGAGCAATTGAACGGAATGGACAGTGTCTTGATAGGAGGGTATAAGATGAACATCAACAAAAGCAAAACGAGGATAATTGAATGTAGTCGAATTAAGTCGGGTGATGCTGAGGGAATTAGATTAGGAAATGAGACACTTAAAGTAGTAGAGGAGTTTTGATATTTGGGGAGCAAAATAACTGATGATTGTCGAAGTAGAGAGGATATAAAATGTAGACTGGCAATGGCAAGGAAAGCGTTTCTGAAGAAGAAAAGTTTGTTACCATCGAGTACAGATTTAAATGTCAGGAAGTCGTTTCTGAAACTGTTTGTATGGAGTGAGGCCATGTATTGAGGTGAAACGTGGACAATAAATAGTTTAGACAAGAAGAGAATAGAAGCTTTCTAAATGTGGTGCTACAGAAGAATGCTGAAGATTAGATGGGTAGATCACATAACTAACGAGGAGGTATTGAATAGAATTGGGGAGAAGCGGAGCTTGTGGTACAACTTGACTAGAAAAAGGGATTGGTTGGTAGGACATGTTCTGAGACATCGAGGGATCACCAGTTTAGTACTGGAGGGCAGCGTGGAGGTTAAAAATCGTAGAGGGAGACCAAGAGATGAATACACAAAGCAGATTCAGAAGTATGTAGGCTGCAGTAGGTACTGGGAGATGAAGAAGCTTGCACAGGTTAGAGTAGCATGGAGAGCTGCATCAAACCAGTCTCAGGACTGAAAACAACAACAACAACAACAACAACTTCCGTATTACGAAAATGTGTATAAAATCTTGACCATTCAATGGGTTGATAAGTTTTAGAGTTCTGAGGGGAAATATATTGTCATTTAACAAGGGAAAAGTGCATTTTCACCTGGGAAAAATTATATTTTTAACTTAGAAATCCGGGAGAAACCTGGGAAATTTTTTCGGTGTCCGCTTTTACTCCCTGGCATCCTGTTTGTTTTCAAGCCCACTCACACGTTTCTGGCCCATCCTGAACTTCTAAACATATGTCTTCGTGGCAAAACCAAGAATTCATTTCATCTGATACAGTTGTCAGAATTGCAACTTACGACGCGGTTATGATATTTAGTGAAAGGACGACAGGGATGATGAAGGTATTACAATGGGCTTTAAGATAGTAAATTTTGCTCATCTTGAGAAAAACAGCTTAACAGCATCTCTCTGCAGCTGAGAAGTATGTTGAAGAAAGTCTGGTGAAGAAAAGAAGGCAGAAAACAAGAAACCATCAGAGAAACCTTGAAGGGAAGAGGACACTGCGTACTAATCTGGGGCCTTTTGAAGAAGTGACATAAGAAGAAACGTTAGTTTCAAATTTAAATACCATTTTCTGACAATTATGTTTTTTGAAGTTTACGTAACTTTTTCTCATAATGTGTGAAGGTTAGAATGATGAAGTTTTGTAACTTAACTCTATACATCAATAATTGTCCCAAGAGCAAATTTACTCTGAGATACGGGGTAAGGTGCTTTGAATTTTGCTAGAATTTTGTATTATAATTACAGAATATAGTTAAAAATTATTAAACTTCACCAACTCGATATATTCAAAAAGTCTTAAGACAGAAGCCTACGGTTTGCAGAGAGATTAAACAGAAAAATTTTGTAGAAATTTCTTGAATAGATTCTGAGGAAAAGTACATATATTACGTTTTGAAAATATTTTTTTAAATTTCATAAAAAAAGTTAAAATATATATATTCCAAGAATCTTAACTGTAAATGTGTTAATTTCATGCCTTATCTTCAAAACTAAGGATTTAGTGCATCTTTTAAACTGGATGGTTTTGTTGAAATGATAATTTGATCATGCAGTGGACATCCTTGGGTTGAAGATATGGGTATCGGTATTTATTTCTGAAGTCTAGTAGAATCTAGAAATACCATTGCCCCACTTTTCACTGTTTGCACCTTATATATTTTAGTGTGTTCTCCGATGATTCGTTTAAAGAACATTTCTCTTCGTCTTTATTTATATGACGGAAATATGTTCACACCTGTTTATCTGAGACTTATTAATTTTTTGTGCCTAGAGATCACACGCATCTTCCGTTTCTGCTTAACATTAGAAATACAAGCCAGAGACTTGTTTAGCTAGAGTGTCGCTCACAATAAAAGCTTCGTAATATGTGCCTTACGATAAGTTCCAGCAACAATAATTCTCTGAATGCAAACGCGAGGCGTGACTGTGGTTTTGTTGTCGTACATGGGACTACTCAAGTTGACTTCGTTTCCAGTCTCCAACATAACTGCCATAGATGTGGGTGAATATAAGAACGTGAAGACGAATGTATTATATCCAGCTGGTGTACTGAATGATGACTGTCTTGAAATGTGCATAAAAGTAATCTAATATCCACAACGAAGAAAAAAAATTGATAATATCTGGTTTCAAATTCAACAGTAAATTTCTGGAACTATTGAAATATGTGTAGATGTGTAGATTGTGTTATAGTTAAATTGCCTCTATCCTGGATTTCCCGTGGCAATCGTGATAATGTAAAAAGAGAGAAAGATTAGAGAACGTAGTAGGCAGTTAGTTGTTCTTCCAGTGCTTAACACGTACATGGAATAGAAAATTGGATGATGATGGTACGAGGAATCGTCCGTCACGATTTGTCTAGGTTTCCGGAATGCCAATTTAGTTGTAGAACATAGCGTATCTCACGTACTATTGAACGCTATTTATAGTTCAACTCTACATTTCGTTCACCTGCAAACAAAATTTATGGAATCTCTCTGTAACTTGTCCTTTCCAATATGTGATTTCTTGGAAGCAATTACTTTGTGCTATTCCGTAAATTTTTTTAATAACGTACATGTTAATATTTTATTTATACTCACCACACATTTTATAAAACGGAACCACGCATACAGGACAAACTCAGACCTTTTTTTGATCTGATACACATCACGCAGTTGGTCGGCATCAGTCCTTCATTAAATGCCGACAGTGACAGACTTCACAGAGTAATAAACGACTGGAAATGAAAGTAATATTTAAAAGTTCAAATAACGATCCTCTAATACCATCAAGACGACCACTTTGATTTACTTTGGTATGATAACAGAAACTTTCAAATTAAACATATCGATATTTACATTCGGAGGTTTTTTAATTTTTACTGCCTTAATTATTTTACTATTTTAAATTTATCATACTTGGTGCGGAACTTTCGCCTGCATAAGGTAAATGTTTCTTCAGAAAAATAAAGCAGACGATTAAAGTCAATAATACCTAGCAATAAATGGACACATGGAGCGAACCACAGCAATATTGCGACAGTAAAGAGAGTACTGAATAAATTTCCTTTACTTTACGTCTAAGTTCACAAAATTTTTTGTCAACAGGTTACTGGTGTCTGTCAATAACGACGATATTGTTTTACGAAAACAATATCCTTGTGAGAGTATTTAAAGTTTGAGGAACCTGCAGCTTTCGTTTGCATCTCCTTTCACTGCCTAGCTGTTTACCTGTTGGACTTCCCTAAACATGTAGTATCCTTTTGTTCACTTAGTAAGTGGATTTTCTCAGTAGAGCATTTCCATACCGATTTACACGAAATAGGCGATAATTTGGGATAAAAGAGGCCTCTGATCATTCTCCCAGGATTTTTTTCTTTTTTTTAAGACCGTGGCAGCACACGTCACTACACTGAACATTACTAACATAGCGAATCGAACCCCACTTTTTTGTAGTAAGTCTGTGCATCATCATCCCAAGGATAAGAAGAGTGTTACACATTAACTTCACGTGAAGTCTATGTATTGTCTGTGATAATTTGAGGTAAATGAGTTCTTCTATCATGTAACAGAATGCTGTTCGTCTTGTTATATTTGATAACCATCTCTGACTTTAAATTGATGCGCAACTGGCAGTTGTCGGTGTGGCGCTTTCGATTACATGGGAAATATAATAACGAACGTCTTCAGTCACTAATATTCCTGCTGATGATCATCAGGTGTAATTTCGTTCATAATTTTTTTCTTGCAATTGATCTATCTGAGAAGAGAGTGCGTTCCTTTAATGAAAACACTGAGTGATTTATTATAAAACACCCGTAAAGTTGGCAGATGATAAGTTACAGGACAAGATAAAGTTAAGCAAGCATTAGAAGATTTGAAATATTTTGTACTTAAAAGAATGAATCACGAAGATAAAGTTGACAATGAAAATATTAAAATTTAAGAAGTCATGCATAAATCCGGTTGAGATTTGAAAAAAGGAAGTGTGCTGAAGAAGATAGTGTGGAAGGTGCGACATAAGTAATCCAAAAGGACTTTGCAAAATTCTTACAAAATCCAAAAGCAGAAGGCAATTCTATCAAACTGGAACAGTGATGTAATAGTTGTCGTTAATCAGAAGGGCGACACGCAGTAGCTGAAAAGCTATAGACGCATCAGACTGACGTTCGTAATATATACCTGATACGCACTAAAATTGTCACTGTATGGATAGAGAAAAACGTTGGACATTGATGAGCAAAGAAAGGACTGGCTTTTGAAATGGACAGAGTTCAACACACTATCTGCAAGTCTTGAACGAAATGATAAATGAAGGAAAGAATATCAAGTGCCACGTGGCCTAGGGTTAAAAGATTTTGGGAAGCTTTTGCAACATTGGCTATGTCAGTGAAGTGAAAGCAAACAGAGAATACGTGTAAATGTAACACATCTGACCTACCAACTTTTTGCGGATGACATTGTACGGTTTGCCTAGAGTGCAGATAAAAAGTATTTCGGAGAGCAAGGCCGAAAATCAAAGATAATGTGACTGAAGTAATGTCTAGTTCAATTACAGAACAGAAAACATTTCACACATACGATATGGTTATCAAATCGAGTGATTGGTTCTTGGTATTAAAGGAAGTTGAAACGGCTGAATAGACAGCAGAAAAATGAAAAGAATAGTAAAAATGATTTGGAGTTGTAAATAACAAGTTTAGAGCTACAGTAATGAAACATGGAATTATAATGTCAAAAATTGTTCACTGGAGCGTTGGAAGAATGGATGTTGGGAATTACTAGGAGAGAAAGGACAAAAAATACACTGAACAGCTAGAGCATTAGCACCACCTACCTGACAGCCGGTATGTCCACCCTTGGCACAGTTTACAGCAGCGACGCGTCATGGAAGGGAACCAATGACGCCTTGGTAGGTCGCTGGAGGGAGTTGGCACCACATCTGCACATACAAGTCACCTAACTCTCGTAAATTCTGGGGACGGGGTCGATGAGCTATGACGCTCCATTCAATCACATCCCAGACGTGTTCGATTGGGATCAGATCCGGCGGGCTGGGGGGCCAGAACATCAATTGAAAGTCCTCACTGTGTTCCTCGAATCACTCCATCGCCCTCCTGATCTTGTGACAGGGCGCGTTATCTGGTTGAAAAATGCCACTGCTGTAGGGAAATGTGATAGTCATGAAAGGGTGAACGTGGTCTGCTACCATTACTCGATACGCCTTGGCCATTGTGGTGCCTTGCACGAACCCCACTGGACCCACACCTGTCTCCGTGGGTATTTCCCAGAGCACAATGGAGCCACGGCCACATTGTCACCGCCCCGCAGTACAGGTGTCAAGGAACTGTTCTCCTGGAAGGGAACGGATTCGCACACTCCCATCAGCATGATGCAGAAGGTATAGGGATTCATCAGACCATGAAACGCTCTGCCACTGCGCCAGTGTGCAGAGCTGAGGGTCACGTGCCGATGTGGTGGTGTTAGCATTGGTACATGCATGGGTCGTCGGCTGCGGACGCCTGTCGTTAGGAGAGTTCGGTCCACTGTGTGTTCAGGTGCAACTTTATAGTCTGATGTTAGCTCCGCCACAGTTCGTCATCCTGTTTTACCAATATGCCCAGTGCACGATGTCCAACATATGTAATGAGGGCTGGCCGCCCCTCCCCACGGCCGGCCGGGGTGGACGAGCGGTTCTAGGCGCTACAGTCTGGAACCGTGCAATCGCTACGGTCGCAGGTTCGAATCCTGCCTCAGGCATGGACGTGTGTGTGATGTCCTTAGGTTAGTTAGGTTTAAGTAGTTCTAGGTTCTAGGGGACTGATGACCATAGATGTTAAGTCCCGTAGTGCTCAGAGCCAATAAACTAACTTCTTCATTTTTAAATCACCTATTTCTGCTATCATGTGAACTGCAACTGTAGCTGAACTATGGGGTTCCATTAAGTATAGGTTGTGAGTTTTCCAACTGAGATTGTGGTCAATTTGTAGTCCTAAATATTTGACATTGTCTACAGCTTTAATTTCATTGTTTAAATACATTATACTTATAGGGTCAGGTACGCTTTTTGAGGTACTAAACTGAATGTACTGGATCTTGTCAAAATTCAGTGACAATCCATTTGCTGTGAACCACCCATTGAAATTTCATTAGCTCATTACTCAGTGAGATCACAGGAACTTTAATACATGTAAGTCTAGAGGTGACCCTTGTCCAACAGTGGATGGTAAGCGGAGCTTTCAATAGCTTTATTGAAGATAACATAGGAAGTAAAATGTGACCTAAGTCAAATTTCCTGTCATGTTGAAATATAGAATATACTCTCTAAAATTTAACGAGGGGTAACGTACATTATCTGACAGTGAGCCTTTATTGGGTGTTGAAAGTACGGAAAGGAGTGACGAATTCAGTTGCAGAAACCCTAGATCACTTACCCAGTGAAGAGAAGAAGCCAACAGAAAATGAAATTAATTTCTAAAAACTGCAGTAACATCTGCTAGAGAACTATTGCTACTGGATACAAGAATCTCCAAACGTTTGAAACTCAAATGTGATTATGCACTATTTTATTTGTGTGTACTTGCGTGTGTTCACCATCTCGTTTGTGTATGTAGTCGTGAAAATGAAACAGCACATAAAAGAAATAAAAAATAACTGAAGATTGAAGTAATAGTCTCATAATGATAGGCATACGATGGGGTACGAAAAAAAAAGTAAAGAAACGGAGTTACATTGCCGTGGATGGGGCTTGTGTAGCACGCGTTTCTGACGCTAGGCGTGTATAGTGCCGCTTTTCTTGTCGACCTTGCTTGTTCTGTTTATCTGCAGTGATTGTTTCTGTTAGCACTGTTTTGTTCCTGTTTCGTTTTTTATGACGGAAAGAGTAAGTGAACAAAGCGCGGCTGTGAAATTTTGTTTTCTACTCTGAAACTCTTTTTAACGTTGAAAACAGCTTACCAAGATGACGCTATGGGAAAAACTCAAGTGTATGCGTGATCCGCTTGATTTAAAAATGGCGACACGTCGATTGATGACAAAACCTCGTTCTGGACTCCATCAACTGCCCGAATCGACGAAAATATTGAAAAAATTCGAGAGCTTGTGCTCACTGATCGTCGACAGACAATTGATCAACTGTCACAAATTACTGGGTATCTTGGAGCTCGGTTCAATCAAACAAAGACCCGATTTGTGACAGGCAGGAGACTGGTTCTTCCATAACGACCACGCACCTGCAAACGCAGCCATCTCTGTTAGTTTTTGGCTAAAAATGATGTGGATCCGTTTCCCCACACGCGTTAATTGTCTGATCTGGCTCGTCTCACACTACGACACAACTTCACGGATACAAATAATTTTGCACAGTTCCAACTTACTCCGATGCCGATATCGCCATCTTTGATGCCGACGAAGCATATTGGCACTTCATATCACCTTTCCATTTCGCTTGGCTGCTCTTCAAAAACTTGGCTTAACACCAAACTTTTCTGTCACACGAAAGAGCATGACCTTGGTTCAGCTCTTTGCTATTTCAGTCATATATTGATGGTTCGTTACTCTACGCATTTTCTAATGTAGGAATCTTTAACTTGCGATAAGGGAAGTACCGCAGCTGCATCTGCTACACCCTCGCTAAAATGATTTTGAAATACAGACATGCTTTTCAGTAAGACTCTACACTTGTATACAACCGACATTTTAATGTTCACTAAAGATTGTAGATGCACAAGCCGCTGAGGAAACAAATATTGTTCAAATTGCTCTGAGCACTATGGGACTAAACATCTGAGGTCATCAGTCCCCTAGAACTTAGAGCTACTTAAAACTAACTAACCTAACGACATCACACACATCCATGCCTGAGGCAGGATTCGAACCTCCGACGGTAACGGTCATGCGGTTCCAGGCTGAAACGCCTAGAACCGCTCCGCCACAGTGGCCGGCAGAAACAAATAAATAATACCACGTAACACGTATTGTGTACCGCAGATTCACGAGAGGTATTATTTGGGAAAAACTAAACATTTTTTTCAAACAATGTGTGTTAACACATGCATTTGTTACAGCGTCACATTTCCTAAAAAGGGAAGCTGCTGTGTGATCGTACGTCTCCAATTCTTCGTCATCAAAGTGCAGACATGAAGATTCACTAAATCTGTTAAAACACTGCCAATGGGCTGGATGCTGTGGTAACACCGGTTCCCGTAAGATCACCGAAGTTAAGCGCTGTCGGTTTGGGTTTCACTTGGATGGGTGACCGTCCGGTCTGCCGAGCGCTGTTGTCAAGCGCGGTGCACTCAGCCTTTGTGAGGCAAACTGACGAGCTATTTGATTAAGAAGTAGCGGCTCCGGTCTCATGAACTGACATACGGCTGGGAGAGCGGTGTGCTGACCACATGCCTCTCCATATTCGCACCCAGTGACGCCTGTGGCTTGAGTATGTCACGGCGGGTCGGTACCGTTTGGGCCTTCTAAGACCTCTTCAGACGTAGTTTAGGTTACTTAAACACAATGAAATCTAACAGTATGCACACTTGGCATGCAACTTCTAGACATAGTACAGTGTATTCGCGTTCTAGCAGTCAACATCAAAAACCACCGCTTTGCCATTACCGACGCCCTTGTCAAGTGCTGTCCTATTCCGTTGCATTATTATGACTTCATTGAAATATACATCGATAACGAATAACGGAAGTTCTTTCGCCAACACTGAAACATACACTGAAGTGGAAAAAGTTATGGGATACCTCCTAATATAGTGTCGGGCCTCCTTTCGCCCGATGTAGTGCAGCAACTCGTACGTGGCATGGAAACAACAAGCTGTTGACAGTTCCCTGCAGAACTATTGCGGCATGCTTCCTCTATAGCCGCCCATAATTGCGAAAGTGTCACCTGTGCCGAATTCTGTGCACCAACCTACCTCTCAATTATGTTCCATAAATGTTCGACGGGATTCACGACGGACGATGTGGGTGGACAGTTGTGGCCTGGTGGCATGGTACCATTTGATTCATAAAAATTCCATCGTTGTTTGGGAACATGAAGTCTCCAAGTAGCCAAACATTACTATTTCCAATCAATGATCGGTTCAGTTGCCCCAGAAGACACAGTCTGTTCTATTCACACATATCCAACACCATTATGGAACGACCACCAGCTTGCACAGTGCCTTGTTGGCGGCTTCTTTCCATAGTTTCGTGTGGTCTGTCTCACACTCTCTAACCCTACCATCACCTTTTACCAACTGGAATCGGGATTCATCTGACCAGGCCACGGTTTTCCGGTCGTGTAGGGTCCAAAAGCATATGGTAACGAAATCGGGAGATGCTGTGCTGTTATCATAGGCACCCGTTTGTCCTTTATCACTGAGAACTCTAAGCAAACGCCTCTAGTCTCGATCGTTAAGTGAAGGCTGTCGGTCACTGCGTTGTCCGTAATGAGAGGAAATGTCTGGAGTTCGATATTCTTGGCATAGTCTTGACGCTGTGAATCGTGGAATGTTGAAGTTCCTAACGATTTCCGAAATGGAGTGTGCCAAGCGTCTAGTTCCAAATACTATTGCACGTCTGTTAACAGCGATCGTGCGGTCGTAATCACGTCGGATAGTTTACAAAGGTTCACCTGAATACAAATAACAGCTCCACTAATGCACTGCACTTTCCATATCTTGCGTGTGCTATACTACCGCCATCTGTATATGTGCATATCGCTACCAGATGACTTATCGCCTCAGTCCATACATGATGATGTAAAGTTGAAATTCTGACATCGGCGGCGATTGGGGACTGAAATGAATTCGGTGACGACCAGTGAAGTGCTACATTGGGATTATAAATCGGATTTTACATTTTACGCTAGCGGTCGCTGTAACCGCTTTGCTATCCGAGCTCGCTACCCTTCTAACCTGTATTACCAACTTCTCACACATTACTTACGCATCGTCCCATGTCCACCATACTCATTGTTAGCAGCCTTATGCTGATTCCTTCAAGATTTGAGAAGAGAGAGAGCATCCTGACGGAAATCATACACTCCTGGAAATGGAAAAAAGAACACATTGACACCGGTGTTTCAGACCCACCATACTTGCTCCGGACACTGCGAGAGGGCTGTACAAGCAATGATCACACGCACGGCACAGCGGACACACCAGGAACCGCGGTGTTGGGCGTCGAATGGCGCTAGCTGCGCAGCATTTGTGCACCGCCGCCGTCAGTGTCAGCCAGTTTGCCGTGGCATACGGAGCTCCATCGCAGTCTTTAACACTGGTAGCATGCCGCGACAGCGTGGACGTGAACCGTATGTGCAGTTGACGGACTTTGAGCGAGGGCGTATAGTGGGCATGCGGGAGGCCGGGTGGACGTACCGCCGAATTGCTCAACACGTGGGGCGTGAGGTCTCCACAGTACATCGATGTTGTCGCCAGTGGTCGGCGGAAGGTGCACGTGCCCGTCGACCTGGGACCGGACCGCAGCGACGCACGGATGCACGCCAAGACCGTAGGATCCTACGCAGTGCCGTAGGGGACCGCACCGCCACTTCCCAGCAAATTAGGGACACTGTTGCTCCTGGGGTATCGGCGAGGACCATTCGCAACCGTCTCCATGAAGCTGGGCTACGGTCCCGCACACCGTTAGGCCGTCTTCCGCTCACGCCCCAACATCGTGCAGCCCGCCTCCAGTGGTGTCGCGACAGGCGTGAATGGAGGGACGAATGGAGACGTGTCGTCTTCAGCGATGAGAGTCGCTTCTGCCTTGGTGCCAATGATGGTCGTATGCGTGTTTGGCGCCGTGCAGGTGAGCGCCACAATCAGGACTGCATACGACCGAGGCACACAGCACCCGGCATCATGGTGTGGGGAGCGATCTCCTACACTGGCCGTACACCACTGGTGATCGTCGAGGGGACACTGAATAGTGCACGGTACATCCAAACCGTCATCGAACCCATCGTTCTACCATTCCTAGACCGGCAAGGGAACTTGCTGTTCCAACAGGACAATGCACGTCCGCATGTATCCCGTGCCACCCAACGTGCTCTAGAAGGTGTAAGTCAACTACCCTGGTCAGCAAGATCTCCGGATCTGTCCCCCATTGAGCAAGTTTGGGACTGGATGAAGCGTCGTCTCACGCGGTCTGCACGTCCAGCACGAACGCTGGTCCAACTGAGGCGCCAGGTGGAAATGGCATGGCAAGCCGTTCCACAGGACTACATCCAGCATCTCTACGATCGTCTCCATGGGAGAATAGCAGCCTGCATTGCTGCGAAAGGTGGATATACACTGTACTAGTGCCGACATTGTGCATGCTCTGTTGCCTGTGTCTATGTGCCTGTGGTTCTGTCAGTGTGATTATGTGATGTATCTGACCCCAGGAATGTGTCAATAAAGTTTCCCCTTCCTGGGACATTGAGTTCACAGTGTTCTTATTTCAATTTCCAGGAGTGTATTAATGGCCGACATGGTATATGTATTAATACATTTGTGTTGTTGATCTTTCGGACATTTCAACATCAGGGTTAACTTTTTCACTGGCCCATTTTTGCAAAGATACTGTTGCTGATTTTATTGCAAGTAAACGATGATTCCTCAGTTAAGACACCCTACAGGAACTTCATTAACAGAAATTCCTCCTGAGGTACTTTACACGCTGGTGGCACTGAAGCAACTTTGCTCTTTTTCGTGAGCCACACTCGTATTATGAAATGCCATTTGTGGAGATGTACTTCTAAGCCTAGGCATTAGCTTTCTGGAAATCCTTATTTCATTGTAATGTAAATCTTGTTTTTTTTTTTAACTTTTGTTCTTTGGGGCCTACAGTGTTGTTATGGGTGTCCCAATACAATGTACATTGAAGAAATAATGACATATATGTATTGTGCTAAAAATTCTTGAAAACCAAATTGGATAGGGTGTTCTCAGACTGTATATCTTCTTTGAGATTGTCGAACTGAAACGCTCGCATTTCATTGCAATAACCTAGATGTAGCCTACATTATGTCAGCATACTCTGCGTGTGTGAAGACTCATGTCATCACGTTAATGAATGCGAAATGTACCAGCATATCTCTTCAATCTTCTGAACTGAGAAAAGTCAAAACAGTGATTTTGGAAATTTGTGGTAAAGACTTCTGGAACCGAACTGTTTAGGTCATCGGGCCCTAAGCTTACACAAAACAGTGAGCTCAGTACTTTTGCGTAGGCGTGTCTGGCTCTACTGTGGTGAGCTGGACTTTCGATTGGCTAGCACGGTGAGTCTGCAACAAGAAAGAGTTTAAATTAATCAGAATTGAGTACATTTATATAACACTTTTCTTTCAGAATTATCTCTGTTATCTTCGCTTTAGGCATACCTGCTTTCTCCGGAGATGCCATCCAGATACGCAATTCTTCCTTCATCACACCGAACAAAGGCGGTGTTATGAATGTAAATTTTCAGCCTTACGGCGATTGTGGGTAAATACAAGTTACGATGGTCATAAACTGTAGCTACGCGGTGTAATAATTTATATGTTTTTTAAAGAAGTAAAAGTTTGTATTCAGATCTGAAAGAATTCATAGAAATACGTTAAAAAAATAAAATATTAAGCAGTAAACGTAGGTAATTGAGACAAGATATAAAAAAATATTTGCTGCCAACGGTATTTAAATTCACCCCTGGCACAGCATCAGATGCAGCTGGGAACAGAAGGGTAATCACTGTAAGCAGTACAAATATTTGTTGTTTACAGCGAAGCTTTGTTTATATTTGTACCTCGATTAGGCTTCTTTCGACGCTTTGAAATAGTGTTTGTCGTGCCTGGTACACACAGGATGCACAGCCGTTAATGGAGTGTATTCGTTAGCTTCTTCGTGGTATGGCTGAGGAACATTCAAAAACCGGGGGGGAGTAACAGTCTTTTATATGAATACTGAGCGCTTATGAGCAGTCCATTAGGTATTTATTTCATCTCTGACCTCTAACACGCAATCACATCAGTACGCCAGGAAGTCAACATGAGACGACGGCTTCGGTCTAGCAATCCTCCAGTGGGATTGGCTGAAAATCTGTTGAGCAAAATAAATACCGACACCCGTAATTTTATTCATTATTTTGACAACCAGTTTAGGTGCCTCACTGGCACAATCTTCAGGCCCATATACACGTAACTAGGCAAGTCATTTAAATTCGTCTGTGGAATTAGGGATTAGATGAGTTATCTAGGTAAGTGTATAGGGGCCTGAAGATTGTGCCAGTCAGGCATCGAAACTGTTAAGGGAAAAACACATCATTCACATCTCTTGTCAAGTGCTGCGCTTGCCCATTTGCCTGAATCAGTCGTAAGTCCGATTTCTTTTTTTTAATTCCACGCTTGAACTAAGAGCGTGATTTGCAAAACGTAATTCATCGTTGGTGAGGAAGTAAAGAAGATCGGTGTTTGTCTTTCTGACAACGATTGCTCTTTGAGATGGAACACAATCTCTAAATGGAGAAAGGGAGAAGGTCTGGAGGGGATATCGACCTTGTTCTTTTCAAACGGATCATCGCGGAACTTACCTGTAGCGTTCGAGGGTACCACAGAAAACGTACAGCCGTTGGACAAAACTATGGAAATACAGCTAGAAATGCATGCCTGAACATAAAAGTAGATACTAGCCAAGACTGCAGGTTGACCACGAAGGGGGAACCTGTGTTATGCCGTCATGACGTTGCAAGTATCAGTCGTTGTTAGAACAGGATTCTATGTAGTTGGGAGTGTAATATGTCAGAGCGAAGTGAATTCGAATGTGGACAAATTGTTGTTGCTCGTACATTGAGTGCTTCTGTAACCAAGTTAATTATTGGTGTCTCCAGAGACACCATATCGAATGTTTATACCGCATGTAAGGAAAGCGAAAGAAAAACCACCTGCTAGGTCACAACGCCGACGGAAGTGTGTTCAATAATTATGACAGACGGTCACTGAAGAGAACTGTGACAAGAGGAATACAGCTGCAGAAGTCACTGTAGCAGTCGTGAACCCTTACACACACACACACACACACACACACACACACAGAAAAAAAACAAAGGAGGCTCCATTAGGATCTCTAAAAGCTGGGAATTCCAGGGCGATCTGGTGATGCAAATACTCGAAACAGGAGAACTTGGTGCCGAATCCATAAAACTTGGTCTACAGAGCCTTGGAATAATGTCATTTGGTCGCATGAGTCTTAATGCACACTGTTCCCAAATCCCGACCGATTATACAACTCAAGCGTGGCAGGGACTCGGTGATGGTTTGGGATGCCATATCGTGGTATTCCATGAGCCTTATGGTTAATCTGCGAAATCGCCACGGATTATGTGACAATTTTTGGAGATGAGATCGATCCCAAGGTTCAGTGCTTGTTCCCCAATGGTAATAAGTTCCAAGACGGTAGAGTCCCTTTTCATAAGAATCGCATCGTCCAGGACTGGTTTTGTGAACAGGAGGATAAGTTGTCGCGTCTTCCCTGCCACCAAAGTCACTCAATATTATTATAGCACCAAGCGGTGTGGCCGCACGGTTTGAGGCGCCATGTCACGGATTGCGCGGCTCTTCACGCTGGAGTTTAGAGTCCTCCATCGGATATGGGTGTGTCTGTTGTTCTTATCTTAAGTTAATTTAAGTTAGTTTAATTGGTGTGTAGGTCTAGGGACCTATGATCTCAGCAGTTTGGTCCCTTACGAATTCACACACATGTGAACATTCAATATCATTGAGCTTTGTGGTGTACTTTGGAGAGGAGGGTGCATGATCGCTAGCCACGCCCATCATCGTTACCTGAGCCTGACGTTGTTTGCCATGAACAAAGGGGTATGGTGTCCTTGGAAACCGTACAGCATTTGTATTCATCTGTTGTGAGACGATTGTAAGCTTTTTTGAAAGAGATTGGTTCCCTAAACGTGTCAGAAACCGTAATGTGTTGTGTTTTTGTGTTTCCATACTGTTGTCCCCCCTCCCTCCATTTCCGCATACATGTATATCACGATGGCCGGAGGCGAATATCACCCGCCGCCCCCTATAATCCGAGTTCAGTGTCTTACCATTGCCCCAATTCGCTCATTGTCGTCCGTGAATATCCATACTGAAACGTACATGAGCTTCTATGTGGTGGGCGATACAAGGGTGAACTGTTAACTATGTGTTTTTAATATTGTAGGTAGAGGCAAACAATATATCCTCCTCTGATGGCACCAAAACTGTCGCCGAATTTGACAACCCAATCTGAGTATGCCTGAAAATGTAACTCATCCCCACTCCAGGAGTCCATCACCTCACTTCCAGGTGTGGAGTGATCAGATGGTGAAGAGCTCTTCCACCAGTCAAATTCACTCGGTCTATCTCCATGCCTTTCGCCACGGAACTACCTAACTTTATCTACCTCTCTTATGGAAACAGGATACCGCTGTTCCTGTTGGATTAATACTGATAACTCTTCAACATATAAACGTTTCTAGTCTAAACATTTCTGATATCAGCACATTAACACACTGACACCAGCATTCACAAATCATCACAATGCTTCAACGGCCAAAATATCGTAAATCTCTGATCGTGCCCGTCAGTTACCAAGCGTCTACAAAGCGTATGCTAATCAGTACTGCAAAGAGGTTGTCACTGTGTGTTCTATGAGACTGGGTTGCTAGCGATATATGAAAGTGGCCTCTTTGTTGTCAAAACAGCGCCTGTGTATTCTTAATCGCAGGCCACAAGCTCCTATACAACATCAAGCATAAATTTTCACGCTAACAGAATCATTACAGTGAGAGAATCGAAACTGAGAGAGGTCAATTTACACTGTCTCCTATTTTTCCAAAAATTATTAAAGATTTTCCTACAGCCTGACCCGCCTTGAGTGAGATTCCAGAAAGTTAATGGCCTGAACAGACTTTGATGGAGCCTATTAGGGCGCAAAAGACATGAGGTGGTTGTTGTTGTGGTTTTCAGTCCAGAGACTGGTTCGATGCAACCCTACATGCTACTGCGCAAGGTTCTTCACCTCCCAGTACCTACTGCAACCTACAGCCTTCTGAATTTGTTTAGTGTATTCACCTCTTGGTGTCCCTCTACGCTTTTTACCCTCCCCGCTGCCTTCCAACACTAGATTGGTGATCCTTGATGCCTCAGAATATGCCCTAGCAACCGATCCCTTCTTCTAGTCAAGTTGTGCCACAAATTTCTCTTCTCTCCTATTTCATTCAATACCTCTTCATGAGTTACGTGATAAACCCATCCAATCTTCAGCATTCTTCTGTAGCACCACATTTCGAACGCTTCTATTCTCTTCTTCTCTAAACTATTTATCCTCCACGTTTCACTTCCATACATGGCTACATTCCATACAAATACTTTCAGAAACGACTTCCTGACACTAAAATCTATACTCGATGTTAACAAATTTTTCTTCTTCAGAAACGTTTTCCTTGCCATTGCCAGTCTACATTTCACATCCTCACTACTTCTACCATCATCAGTTATTTTGCTCCCCAAATAACAAAACTCGTTTACTACTTTAAGCGTCTCATTTCCTAATCTAATACCCACAGCATCATTAATTCGACTACATTCCATTATTATCGTTTTGCTTTTGTTGATGTTCATCTTATATCTTCCTTTCGAGACACTATCCATTCCGTTCACCTGCTCTTCCAGGTCCTTTGCTGTCTCTGACAGAATTAAAATGTCATCGACGAACCTCAAAGTTTTTATATCTTCTCCATCGATTTTAATTAGAACTCCGAATTTTTCTTTTGTTTCCTTTAGTGCTTGCTCAATATACAGATTGAATAACATCGGGGATGGGCTACAACCCTGTCTCACTCCCTTCCCAACCACAGCTTCCCTTTCATGCCCCACGACTCTTATAACTGTCATCTGGTATCTGTACAAATTGAAAATAGCCTTTCGCTCCCTGTATTATACCCCTGTTAACTTCAGAATTTGAAAGAGAATATTCCACTCAATATTGTCAAAAGCATTCTCTATGTCTACAAATGCTAGAAACGTAGGTTTACCTTTCCTTAATCTATTTTCTAAAATATGTCATAGGGTCAGTATTTCTTCACGTGTTCCAAGATTTCTACGGAATCTTCCCCGAGATCGGCTTCTACCAGTTTTTCCATTCGTCTGTATAGAATTCGTGTTAGTATTTTGCAGCCGTGGCTTATTAAACTGGTAGTTCGATAATTTTCACGTCTGTCAACACCTGCTTTCTTTGGGATTGGAATTATTATATTCTTCTTGAAGTCTGAGGGTATTTCGCCTGTCTCACACATCTTGCTCCCCAGACGGTAGAGTTCAGTTAGGTCTGGCGCTCCTAAGACTGTCAGTAGTTCTAATGGAATGTTGTCTACTCCCGGGGCCTTGTTTCGACTCAGGTCATTCAGTGCTCTGTCAAACTCTTCACGCAGTATCATATCTCCCATTTCATCTTCATCTACATTCTCTTCCATTTCTATAATACTGTTCTCAAGAACATGGCCCTCGTATAGACCCTCTATACACTCCTTCCCCGTTTCTGCTTTCCCTTCTTTGTTTAGAACTGGGTTTCCATCTGAGCTCTTGATATTCATGCGAGTGGTTCTCTTTTCTCCAAAGGTCTTTTTAATTTTCCTGTCGACAGTATCTACCTTACCCCAAGTGATATGTGCCTCTACATCCTTACATTTTTCCTTTAGCCATCCTTGCTTAGCCATTTTGCACTTCCTGTCGATCCCATTTTTGAGACGTTTGTATTCCTTTTTGCCTGCTTCATTTACTGCATTTTCATATTTTCTCCTTTCATCAACTAAATTCAATAATTCTTCTATTACCCAAGGATTTCTAGTAGCCCTCGTCTTTTTACCTACTTGATCCTCTGCTACCTTCACTATTTCGTCTCTCTTAGCTACCCATTCTTCTTTTACTGTATTTCTTTCCCCCATTCTTGTCAATCGTTCCCTAATTCTCTTGCTGAACCTCTGTGCAGCCTCGTTTTCTTTCAGTTTATCCAGCTCCCATCTCCTTAAATTCCCATCTTTTTGCAGTTTATTCAGTTTTAATCTACAGTTCATAACCAATAGATTGTGGTCAGAGTCCACATCTGCCCATAGAAATGTCTTACAATTTAAAACATGGTTTCTAAATATCTGTCTTACCATTATATAATCTATCTGATACCTTCTAGTGTCTCCAGGGTTCTTCCATGTGTACAACCTTCTTTCATGATTCTTGAACCAAGTGTTAGCTATGATTAAGTTATGCTCTGTGCAAAATTCTACCAGGCGGCTTCCTCTTCCATTTCTTCCCCCTCCCCCCAATCCAAATTCACCTACTACGTTTCTTCTATCCCTTTTCCTACTATCGAATTCCCGTCACCCATGACTATTAAATTTTCGTCTCCCTTAACTATCTGAATAATTTCTTTTATCTCATCGTACATTTCATCAATCTCTTCGTCATTTGCGGAGATAGTTGGCATATACACTTGTACTACTGTGGTAGGCGTGGGCTTCGTATCTATCTTGGCCACAAGAATGCGTTCACTAGCTTATCCGCATTCCTACTTTCCTATTCATTATTTAACCTACTCCAGCATTACCCTATTTCATTTTGTATTTATAACCCTGTATTCAGCTGACCAAAAGTCTTGTTCCTCCTGCCACCGAACTTCACTAATTCCCACTATATCTAACTTTAACCTATCCATTTCCCTTTTTAAATTTTCTAACCTATATGTCCGATTAAGGGATCTGACATTCCACGCTGCGATCTGTAGAGCGCCAGTTTTCTTTCTCCTGATAACAACGTCCTCCTGAGTAGTTCCCGCCCGGAGATCCGACTGGGGGATTATTTTACCTCTGGAACATTTTACCCAAGAAGACGCCACCATAATTTAATCATGCAGTAAAGCTGCATGCCCTCAGGGAAAATTGTGGCTGTAGTTTCCCCTTGCTTCTAACTGTTTGCAGTACCGTTTGCAGCACAGCAAGGCCATTTTGGTTAGTGTTACAATCATCCAAACTGTTGCTCCTGCAGCTACTGAAAAAGCTGCTGCCCCTCTTCAGGAACCACATGTTTGTCTGACCTCTTAACAGATACCCCTACGTTGTGGTTGCACCTACGGTACGGCTATCTGTATTGCTGGGGCACGCAAGCCCTCCCACCAACGGCAGGGTGCATCGTTCACGGAGGGGAAGCATGAGGTAAAAAAAAAGCATGAGGTATTTTGATGATTCTCAGCTTGTAGAAACGGCATATTGGGAGTTGAGTGCAATTGGCGGCTAGCCCATCCCCTAGTAAATCTTGTCAGACAGGTCCACAGCCGTACAGGGCAGACAGGGCAGCCCCTCATCAAGACAGGTCTCCACCAGAACAGTGCCATGTTACCTGCCACGGCGCTAGCAGAAGCCTGGGCTAGGGTGACGGTTTAAGGGATTGCACCCACAAAACGAAGTTGTAAACCAGGCATTGTGTGCAGAGCCATGCATAATAAAAATTCATGTTTTTGTGTTCGCCAATAGTGCAAATAGACCAGTGAACCATTTCCCTCAGCTGCCTTGGTTGTATAAGAAAACCCTGCTGTCTGACAAACGTTTAGAGATAGAATCCTTATTACACCTCATAGGTAGGACTAACAAGCTCCAAGGCACAGGCGATTTAGATAAAGATCTTTGAGATTGTACCTGTTCGCTTGGTGCCATGGGAAGACACATGACTTCGTATAGAATCATCTCTTTCCCCTCTGCAAAAAATTAAAAAACCAGGGTTTTTTTTAGAGATGCAGGTCTCTTAACTCTTACTCTGTTTCGACATGGGTCGTGTGGGAGGGGATATTTACCGCGTCTAGAGTCCTGTGATTAGATCAAGATGGGGTGAAGACAGTGTCATTTGTGCACTTTGCACGAAAACGGTTTTTTTTTCTTTACTGGAGAGCTGCAAAGCACTGTAGTGCTGGACTTTGATCTGGTAAGCCCTTCTGGTCGAAGCTCTGGCACGTGTGGTTGGTACTTGGGACCTGTCCTGAGACTGACTTCACTTGCGAGTAGTTTAGACTGGGGAGCCTGTGGTGACGTTCTTACTGTACCAACAGCGTGACTTCAAACGTCTTGGACTACTCGTTTGCTGAGAGCACACTTATTCGTTTTTGGTTTACCAGTTTTCACGCTTGGTATCCTTATGCACTCTGTCGTATAAGTGAGCCAAATTGGTCCTTGGTACGACCTGCGAACGGCTGTGTCACACACTGAAATCTACTGTGAGTTCAGGGCTCTGGTAGAGAGTAAATTGCGATTCATCTGCCTGATCGCTAGACCGTGAGATTTTTACATTTCTTTCGTGGACGCGATTGAATCACAGGCGCTGCCTCCATGTTTCACCTCCGCCGCACACATCTCGCCAGCTGCAAGGTATGTCGCCGCACGAAGCAAACGGAGTAACGTACTGCCACTCCGGCATTGTCAGGGCGTACAGATCTCATGAAACATCCCCTTTGAACAATTATACAGGACTGTGCTTAACCTGACACTCAATATTTTTAGCGCAACGCAATCTGACTTTCAAAATTTCCTACTAAAGAATGGCCCTGACAAACATTAAACTATACCTTTCACAAATCACTTACCTCACAAAAATCTTCGCTGCTCAAGCTACTGCAATACAGCGAGCGCCACTACTGCCAGCTAAATAAAGGATTCAAACTACTGAAGGCACTAACTACTGATAGGGATAGTTAGCAAATGAAAGATATTAATAGAGAACAAACAATGTATTTACCTTAATATCATCACATGTCATAATATATATATCAGTTCATGAAAAATTACAAAACTCGGCCATCTCTCTCCCCACATCCACCACTGCTGGCGGCTCACCTCCAACTGCCCAACGCTACGTGCTGTTCTGCTGGCGGCTCACCTCCAACTGCCCAACGCTACGTGCTGTTCACAGCCAGCTGCCTAACACTACAATGGCGAGTATTACAACAATGCAAAGCAGACACAGACTGCCCACAGCACAGCCAGTGATTTTCATATTGAGCGCTACGTAACGTTGCCAATAAGAAAACATAAACAGCCTACTTACACTCAATCGTCCCTTGCTCTCAGCTGCACCTATGTAGAGAAACTTCAGTAGATTTGATCAGTCAAAGTAAGCTTAGCGTCAGATCAATTCAGCTTGTGCTGTCCATAGTTTTAGGGCCAGAGTACTTGACTCGATGTTCACCTAGTCAAACTGTCTTTGCCACCCATGATCCACCAAGTGTAGTCTTAAAGCACCTGTTAGTTGTTTAGGGTATTCGATCTATAACTTCTTTAATACAATTTAGATCTTGTTCGAAAAAATAAATGTTGTTGATATACTAAATTTTGCCTACATCTTCAATCGTTGTATAGTCCCTCTACAGTTATCTTTTAAAACCGTCTCTTAGTTTTCATTAAAATCTTGTTCAACAATACAGAATTACGCAATATGACACGTACACAATACTTTTCTCCACCAGTCTGGGTGAATCCTGCATTATCTCTTGAAATACCGAAGTTATCGTGTAATCAATCAAGGATTTCCGAGGCGGTGTGCTGCACATGAGTGTTCTTGTCGAACGAAAACCTTTACTTTTTTTTCACTGAGAGATTCCGACGTGATGAACAAGTGGGCAGCGAAAAACTCCGCTAGCTTATATTGTAATGATCAGTATTTACAAGCTCAGAAGATGTAAGCCAAACCCCGAACGAGACCTAATAACACTTATGCCAAGCACTAGACGTCACATCGTGACACACCGCCAAGTTGCGTCCACATTCGACGAGGATCCAGCCGCAACTGACCGACTGAGTAGCCAAGTACGACTCACGACCAGTCCTCTCCTCACATCTTTGCTTCTGCCAGTACCACTTCTCCTAACTTCGACTTTCAGTCCAGTTCACAATTTTAATGTGGCAGTAAGTTCCTTATAAGCGAATGCTCCGATGCAGAGTGAAATTGTCGTTTTGGAAACTTGCCTCAGTGTGTGGCTGAGCCATGTCCCCAAAATAGCATTCCTTTCAGGAGTGCTGGTCTTGCAATTTTCACAGGAAAGTTTCTGTTAAAAGTTTGGAATGTGGTTGAAGTAAAGCTGTGAGGACGGGTGGTGAGTCGTTCTAGGCTATCTCAGTCGGTAGAGCACTTTCCCTCGAAAGGCGAAGTATCAGAACCCGAATCTTGGTCCAGTACATAGTTTTAAACTGCCAGGAAGTTTCGTATATGCGTACACCCCGCTGCGGTGTGAAAATTTCATTCTGATATTATCCCAAAATTGCCTTGTTATCTTGGCACTGCTGAAAGCAAAAGAAAAAGTGCAGTCGTTATATTCCGCCAGGACATGCAGTGGTGTGAGAAGTCCAGGAGGCTCTGAAAGGCGCAACAGGAATGTGGTACCAGGCTGACTATAGTGCAGTGGCCAGCTGTCCTATGTTTCTCATTAGAGGCGCAATGATGTCTCTTGCTTTAACCCCGGGAATATGGTGGCCATGAGAGTATAGCAAACTCATCTTCGAACCACGCACATATATACTGCGAGCTGTGTGACAAGTGGATTTGGCCTGTTGGTAGGTGTCACTGCGCCAACAAAAAATAATTGAATGTAAGGATAGACATGGTCCCTAAAGACTGATACGTAGTTTTCTTGATCCGTTGTGCCTTTCAGAAGTATGAGTTCACACAGGAAATCCAATAATAAAAAACCAACAGCCGTTATTTTGGCTTTAACTAACAAATAAAACGAAAATAACGGTTGTTGGTATTTTATTATTGGAAATCGACCGCCCGAAGTCCAGCACCTCGGACATAAGATGGAGTTACATTTATTCACACAGGAAATGTCCCCTGGCCTCAACCTTTCCGGCGATGGTTGCAGGGTGTTTGCTTTCACACCGTGCACGCCAACGACCTTCTGTCCTGTGGAGCATAAAGTATGGATCATCTGAAAAGGTCACCTGTCTCCTGTAAGTAGACGTCCAGTTGCAATACTGGCGTGCACATCCTTCTTATTAATCTTTCCCTGTGGTACTACCATTCAAATGTAGGCTATATACTGTTGTGGTCTAAAGTCCGAAGACTGGTTTGATGCAGCTCTCCATGCTACTCCATCCTGTGCAGGTCTCTTCATCTCTGAATAACTGCTGCAACCTACATGCTTCTGATTCTGATTGTTTTACTCGTCTCTTGATCTCCCGCTATGGTTTTACCGCCAGCACCTCCCTCCAGTACTAAACTGGTGATCTTCCGACATCTCAGAATATCTTCTTTAGTCAAGTTGTCCACAAATGTCTTGTCACCCCAGTTTTATTCAATACCTCATCATTAGTTACTTGATATACCTATCTAATCTTCAGCATTATTCTGCAACACCATAATTGAAACGCTTCTATTCTTTTCTTGTCTAAACTTTTTATCGCCCATCTTTCATTTCCATACATGTCTACACTATACAAATACCTTCAGAAAAATCTTCCTAAGACTTAAGTAGGCCTGTGTATTCGATGTTAACATATTTCCCTTCTTCGAAACGCTTCTCTTGCCGTTGCCAGTCTACGTTTTATGTCCTGTCTGTTTCGGCCAACATTATTTATTTTGAAGTCGAAGTAGCAAAACTCATCTGCTACTTTTAGTGTCTCGTTTCACAATCTAATTCCCTCAGCGTGACGTGATTTAATTCGATTACATTCCATTATATTTCTTTTCCTTCTGTTGGGCTCATCTTATGTCCTGTTATCAATGCATTGTCCATTCAGTTTAACTGTGCATCCAAATCCTTTGTTCTCTCTGACAGAATTACAGTCTCATCAGCAAACCAGGACGATTTTATTTCTTCTCGTTGAACTTCAATTCCTACTCGAAATTTTTCTTTGGTTTCCATTACTGCTTGTTGAGTGAATACTTTGAGTAACATCGGGATAGGTAACAATGCTGTATCACTCTCTTCTAAGCCACCGCTTCTTTCTCGTGCTCCTTGACTCTTATAAATGTCGTCCGACTCCTGTACAAGTTGTAAATAGCTTTCCGATCCCTGTATTTTACCTCTGCTACCTTCAAAATTTCATTGTGTGTTCCAGTCAACATTCTCAAAAAATTTTTCCAAGCATTTAAGGAGTCGGCATGTTTATCTGGATTTGACCGTGTCGATTGGTGACCATGTGTCACTCCTGTCGCTAACCCTGCTCTCCCCCCCCCCCCCCCCCCCGCGCCATCCCCTCCACCGCCTTCACCCGGTACGGAATTCGTGTAACCCATCTATTTCCATTTTCTGTCATCTCATGGGAAAGTGTGAGAAATTCCTTAGAACGTTTGAGAATCGTGTACCTGCAGTAGGAACTGATTCCCAGCACGGGTTTCACCTAGTTCGCCTCCCCGAATTGCTTCCCGCGGGAAGTCGAAGTCATCTTTGCTGATAAGCGAGGAACGTCATACACTATTACTGTTTCTGCTTGCCACTAACACCCAGAGCAGGCTGGAATGACGCTTCAATGTGCCCGACACTGTGCAACCTGTGCTGGTCCACAATCTTGTCCGCCCGATTCCAGGGGAGGTACGTCGTTTATCGCAACCGCAACGGCACTGGCGAGTTGGGACATTACAATCGCAGTTTCATCTGTATTCGCCGCACGCATGCGCAGGTCTGTCTTCGCCCTTGAGATAACCCGGGCTGCCGACGTGAGCCGCGCGCGAACAGAATACGGTGGGCCGTGCGGGCGACCTCCCAGACCGCGTTGCCGCGGTGGGCTGGTGGGGTCCTCGCCAGCGCGCGCTGGCAGCGCACTACCACCACTCCGCCTCACCCTCCAGCTCTTCCGCGGCGAGCGGAGGCCGCGTCTCTGAAGAGATTGCGTCCTCCAGAGAAATTAGCACCACTCGCAGTGCGCACTATTGGCCTCCGGAATACAAAGCAGGTCCGCCGTGAGCGCGGCGGGCCCACCGATGCCGCCCTCGCCGGCGCCGGTCCCAGCGCCTGAGATCAATACCGCCAAGTCGGTCACTAGATAACCGCCGCGCCGCCCACAAACAGCCCCGGCGCCGGCACGGCAGACGCTGTTTACAGTCAGCGGCGGCGGCGGGCGCCGAAAGCATCACGCCGCCCCACCGTAACTCCGCGATCGGGCGAGTCGGAACGGCGGTGGTGGAGGCGAAAGCGGAAAGGGCGGCCGCTTCTGAATACCCTCTCTCTACTGGCTCTGCAGTCGACACGCATCCGCCCCTTCACTGTCCGACTTCGTCTGCAGATTCCCCGCCGTGTTTCCTGGCTTTTTATGTCTGGCGACGTCATTCGGCAGGGATTCCGTGTCTCGTTATTGCCCAGAGTTTCGCTGTTTACTGCTTTTATAGTCGGAGACTGTCGGTTCTGCACTGATGTGAATGGAACGTTTTGTTTTCGAAACCACCACAGTACCTGTTTTTGGTAAGACAAGAACATCACTGTTCCCTGCGGATGCATGGTTTCGGTGCTATATGTATTGATAAAATTCTCTCGAGCTTCCAGCCTTTGTCAAGTTAATTTTTTTTAATAGAGGAGGAGCCCCTCCACGCCCACACCGGCATGATGGCTAACTCAATAGGTTTACTGTCATCTCTGCATAAGGGTCAGTTTTCACTAAGGTGAGGTGTCGCAGGATGTGGGTACTGCGATGTTAACGTACGCCTGGTTAAGTTTAACCATTAAGATAGATAGATAGAAAGAAAGATCCCTTATCAATTAGCTACAATATAGCCGGTTGGGGGGTTGGGTTGCTTGGGGAAGGAGACCAGAAAGAGAGGTCATCGGTCTCATCGGATTAGGGAAGGATGGGGAAGGAAGTCGGCCGTGCCCTTTCAAAGGAACCATCCCGGCATGTACCTGGAGCGATTTAGGGAAATCACGGAAAACCTAAATCAGGATGGCCGGACGCGTGATTGAACCGTCGTCCTCCCGAATGCGAGTCTAGTGTCTAACCACTACGCCACCTCGCTCGGTAATATAGCAGGTCAGCAACTGGAAGCAGTTAATTCCAAAAATTATCTGGGAGTAGGCGTTAAGAGTGATTTAAAATGGAATGATCATATAAAGTTGATCGTCGGTAAAGCAGATGCCAGACAGATTCATTGGAAGAATCCTAAGGAAATGCAATCCGAAAACAAAGGAAGTAGGTTACAGTACGCTTTTTCGCCCACTGCTTGAATGCTACTCAGAAGTGTGGGATCCATACCAGATAGGGTTGATAGAAGAGAGAGAGAAGATCCAACGGAGAGCAGCGCACTTCGTTACAGGACCATTTAGAAATCGCGAAAGCGTTATGGAGATAATAGATAAAATACAGTGGAGGACTCTGCAGGAGAGACGCTCAGTAGCTCGGTACGGGCTTTTGTTGAAGTTTCGAGTACATACCTTCACCGAGGAATGAAGCAGTATATTGCTCCCTCCTACGTATATCTCGCTTAGAGACCATGAGGATAAAATCAGAGAGATTAGAGCCCATACAGAGGCATACCGACAATCCTTCTTTCCACGAACAATACGAGACTGGAATAGAAGGGAGAACCGATAGAGGTACTCAAGGTACCCTCCGCCACACACCGTCAGGTGGCTTGCGGAGTATGGATGCAGATGTAGATGCAGATGTATATACGCGCTCATCTGGAGATAGATTGGGTCGAAGTCGAACGAAGGATAGCGGTTTGAAGGGCAGAGGAAAAACAGTGACAAGGCGAGAGCCAAGGGAAAAAACCTCTGCGATAGTTAGGTCGGGTGGTAAGAGCGGTAGCGGCTGTCTTGCTCCCTGCGATGGGTCGTGCAACGGTAGGCTTTGTTCGTAGTGGGTATCATGCATGTCGATACCTTTGACGTTGTGTGGTGGGGTTGCTCGGAGGCTGCCGCTGGATGCCGGTGTTGAGATCCCGTTCAGCGTCAGCAACCTGCAACAGTTAGGTTTACTATCGTTTTTGTGTCCGATAGGTCATATATCGGATGCAAAGTGTAAGGTGATGTTGGCGGATTGTTTGTGCGTCAGTGGGCGAGCTCGTCGGTGTCCCTGCGGTGGCCTGTTGGTCGGCTCTAATAGCAGCTGGTAATTACCAGTCAGTGTTGCTGATATGCAGGGGCTTGCCAACGTTTGTCGCTTGTTAGAGTATGTTAGTTTACCATAGGTGGCTATGCCGTAGCTAGTAATGTCTTTGGCCGCTTGTGCTTCCACCCCGCAGCTCGTGGTCGCGCGGTAGCGTTCTCGCTTTCCACGCACGGGTTCACGGGTTCGATTCCCGTCGGGGGTAGGGATTTTTTCTGCCTCGTGATGACTGGGTGTTGTGTGATGTCCTTAGTTAGGTTTTTAAGTAGTTCTAAGTTCTAGGGGACTGATGACAATAAATGTTAAGTCCCATAGTGCTCAGAGCCATTTGAACCACTTTTTATGTGCTTTCACCTATGGTTGTGACCGTAGTTTCCCGGAGTGAGGATGAAAGGATTGTTCGAGTGTCTTTTGGTTTCTGCTACCGTTCTTATATAGCCGTGCTGTGACGTCACTGGTGCTCGCTCCAGTGCCATGTGTGATAATATTTTCATTATGCTCTCGACGCGCCCGCTTCAGCCTTCCTACGGCTGGGTTCTACTCTGTGCTTAGCTGCAGGCATCCGCCATTGTTTCACGATGAATCCACTGAAATCCATTCGCCGAGCAGATCGACAGCTCGATATGCCCCCGACGTCCGTCTGGCGTGTGTTGAGTCGACGTTTACCCATGAAACCATATAGAATTCAGTTATTGCAAGCTCTTCGTGAAGCTGACAAACAACAACTGGTTTTTCGTTCTTGTAAAGATGGAGGATAACAGTTTCCTTTCGCCCTTAGTATTTAGCAACGATGTAACATTAGACTTAATGGAAAGGTGAAACGTCATAATGTGAGAATGTGGGGCACGGAACAATCACATGAAGTTGTACTACATGAGAGGGACTCTCAAAAAGTTAACGCGTTTCACTGGAAAAGGTATATGGTCCATTTTTCTTTGCCGAGAACACTGTTACAGGAGGCAGATATCTTGATATGCTGGAGAACTCCCTTTTCCAACAGTTTAAGACAGATCCGAACGAATTCATTTACCAACAGGGTGGGCACCGCCACACTGGCATCTGGGAGTAAGGAAATTTTTAAATCAAAGTATTACTGAACGATGGATCGACCGCACTGGACCAAATGATTCAGCCTTACATTACAGGCCTCCCAAGTCACCAGACCTGACTGTATGTGATTATTTCTTGTGAGGGTTTATAAAGGACTCTCTTTATGTGCCTCCGTTACCAACAACAACGAATGAACTGAGACATCGCATAACAGCAGCTGTGGAAGCTCTAACTCAAGATGAACTCCCTGCATTATGGGAAAAATCTGGATACCCCGTATTCACATGTGCCGTGCATCTAAAGGGGGGCATATTGAACAACTATTAAACGGGATTAAAAAATACTTTTTGAGTGTCCCGTTCATCAAAACCCAAAATTCGTTTTATATGTTTATTAGTTTCAGAAATGTAGATGATTCTTTTTGAAACACCTTGTATTTTTCCATAAGTGATCTTCATAGCTACATTTCAGGCTACATCATCCTCTTGCATGAGATGAAATGTTATTATAATTAATCAAATTACACTCCATGTTCGAAAGGGCAGCTTGCAACAATGCCTCTAATTACAATCCTACTCTTCGCGATTGATAAATCAGAAGCAGGTTAAGTCCAATGTATACGTAATGTACCACTATACATTCACAGAGATTTCATATCAAGAGTTAGAGATAATTTGCCTCTCGCAATCGTTATGAGTCTTTGATCCACATAGATCACTTATGCAATTACTTGTAGACATTTGTACTCGAAGAGAAGAACTGAAAGAGTAAGGACTATACCACAAATACAACAAACTTTAAATGTCAGTTAAATTTGATTGCAATTAATTGAAAGGGATTATTTAGTTTTATTGATTCACTAAGAATGAATAATTATTAACCATGTACATTTGCAGACGAACCAAAATTTGGTATATTAACTATGCTTTACAAAATTTCTCTACATTCTCTTCATCTTAACATTAGGTTACAAATGGCTATCTCATTTGGTACAAGGTTGTTGACTTTTACGTGTGGCTAGGCAAATATCTCACCCTATCACACAATCATGGAAGATCACAATACATTCAGTCTACCCATCAGGGAGATGTATTGCAAAGGAAAACCATGGAAAACCCCGGAAAATAGGCCCTCAACCTAGATCTGTTAGCGATACATAGATAAGATGGGTATTAAAGTTTTGAAAGCCACACACAGGAAAGAGAAAATTTGAATGGCATGTACAAGTCACCTTCGATATTTTAAAACGGTAACTGATTTCGTATGGTAAAGTGTCTTTAAAAAAGTTCACTGAAAACAACAATCCTTTGGTTTGAATATTGAATAGGCGGATAAAACGAAGGTTGATGGTGCTCGATGAAGATGGTTGTGAGATGGATGGCTAGGTGTCGAAAGCTGAGTGGAACTGTTGGAGGTTGATGTAGAACAAATCTTGACGGATCCAGGAACCAGGCTGTAGGAAAGTAGGATGATCTCGAACCTGACTGCCCCAGACAGGACCAATAGAGCGTGAAATTTCAAACATTTTATCAATCGGAGATCTTTACCTTACATAGTGCAAAAGAACAGTCTAGAGGCACATTCCTCCATCGGATCCACTGCAGTGTCCACTGCATAGCAATCGACTTGATCTATATTAAATAAGTCTTTCCAAAGTAAACCAATGCTCGTGTTCATTCCTCTGCATTCAGGTGTTTTTGTATGTGAAGTCAACAGACCATCTAATACTTTTTCTAACCACGAAACTCGACCTATCCGCTTCTTTCGTATGAGCCGATATTTAAGAAAGATCATCCTTCGTTTAAATAATCCTTCTCTCTTGCACCGATATCACATTAGGATCGTAATGAGGTAAGACAAATTTTTATATAGACAAAGTGAATATTTTACTGGGGAAATTCTCCCGACGAGGACTATACGTCACCTTGCCTTCGCATCACTATGCTTTCATCATACATTTCTCTTTTAAACTCCTATGCATTCCCATTTTTCTCCAGACCACACCCGAATCTGGATTCACTTTAGAGCAGGTAGATAAACTAATTCCTCTTATATTCATGATCATTTGAAATCAAATAAATCACACAAACATGCATAAAGAATTTCATCTTCCTGAAAATAAAATTCATTAGCCTCAGGAACTATGAAACCACTCCCAATCTACATCTTATATAGCAACCAAGTAGTAACTACACTGATCGGCAAGAATGTAGCCAAGTTTAACTGTTTATTATCAATAATTCCTGCAAGACCCTAAAACGTAACCATCATTATAAATCAGAATACCTCCTTCGGTTAGATTCATATAATTCAGGTACTTTTCGTCTTACACAAAAGAGTAACTTACGATGTGTGAAGCCGAGAGGATAAAACACAAAGACATATTCTAAATCAAAACTTAAACAATTAAAATTGAAGATCACATAACCTTACGTATTTATTTACGCTCTTTCTAAAAATAAAGAATTAACTTTCTCATCAATAAAAGGAATTTGATTAGTTACTTACTAGGAAAACAGTCACTACTTCTCTAGAGTACTCACTATGCGACAGTTTCTTATTAGTAACTCTGATCTCACTATGAGTTCATAATAGTCCAACAAGAAACACAGTTACTACAAATGTAACCATAGTCCATCACTACTTACTATGAAATACCTAATCACTATGAACTTAATGATCACAGCCCTATTCACACAGTTGAACACTTCACATGATGTTTCCCAATAACCTAATGGGGATGCAGTTCTCTAGTTAGTAAACTTTCTAGATACGCCAATACATACGCACCAGGGTTTGGAATCTTCACAACTGCAAACAGTCCAGTGTATAGTAACTGCCATTTCCTACTCTTCCTGGAAAGTAATGAGGATCGCGGATGTGCTCGTAGCAGCACCATTTCGCTGATGCCGAATGTCTGCATCCGTTTGAATCTACTGTGACAACCCTTTTTTCTGATCCTGGCTTTCTCGGAGAGATTAACCAGAGCTTGGTTAATTTTCTATTCCGAAGGTATGTCAGTATCTTCTGTCTTCTGAATTTTTATCTACCCATCCATTTCTTTTCTTTGTTCTGGACATCAACTCAGCAGGCGTGAATTTGGTTGAGGCATGAAGCAAGTTGTTCATAATTTCCTTTTCTATAGCTTTCTTAAGATACCAGGCAACTGGACAGAAGCTATGATCGTATGTCCTGCGCGGCATTACCTCAAAATGACACTCATATCATTTGATGATTTCGGGTTTTCTTCAAAAACAACTGAGTGAGATAACAGGAGGCTTGATAATTGCTGCTTCTGTTCATCAGTGAGGTTGATAGGTTCCCTTGATTTCTCGATTACTTGTTCGGAAAATGTAGATACTTTCATTGTGTCCAGGGAAAATAGCTTTCGGCATTATTATTTGTGATGATCAAGCTTACGCGGGCCACACGGCAGTACCGCCCATACACTAATTATTTCCGTTTTAAGCCAACCTTCACTGAAGCACCATAGATGCAACATTTCGCTTTCCCCGCTGAGAAGTCGATGCTTCCGTCCTCCTCTCGCTTGCTGGTAATACCCAAGATACAATCCACGTTCAATTTTTCAACAACCAGGAATGCGCATGTAATTGCTGCGTTTCCCAATCTCAGTTTCAATTCTGTCTGCATCCTGACACTTATGGATCTTTTGCTTACGGCTCCTATAATTTGCAGTTCTCCACTGGCAAAACTGGTAGATTTATTTTTCGCGATAGCTTTTGGAAAGAAGTGCTCGATATCACATTAACGGAAGCTTCTGGGCCTATTGTTGCAGTGACTGGAATTTCTTCAGTTCTAGCAAGAATTTCCGACACTAGCACAAAAATGATAACCCTTGCCACACCGATAAATATCCTGTCACAGTTCCTCCGATAATTCCTTTCCATCGTTATATCGTAACATCTATAACTGCTGGTCATAACCCCTATTCGAATCCCTGCCTGTCTCTCTGGGGCTCGAAGCGGTCATGGTTGGTTCGTTGGACGCGCGTCACTGCCACTATTTTCTTTTATTTTTTAAAAATTATATAAAATAACTACTATGATACATATTAACCCACTACCTAATTACATTAGTGTGTCCTAAATTTACATTCATATTACAGTTACTACAGCTTAATTTACTAATACCACAGGTATGTTAGTACTTCTCCTATTTATCTACTATGGGCATCTAATTTACTTTTACTCTATGCTACATGTTTCTTGGTTACTGGTTAGCTGTGGCTAACTCACTACGGCTCTTTTTTCCTTTTGCTTTACGTACAGGCTTCTTTATCTATACTTA
Source organism: Schistocerca serialis cubense (assembly GCF_023864345.2). NCBI lineage: Eukaryota > Metazoa > Arthropoda > Insecta > Orthoptera > Acrididae > Schistocerca > Schistocerca serialis. The sequence goes on from NC_064643.1 coordinate 582,750,059, forward strand.
TGATAATCTACACTACCTGCAGCGTTACAGGTGTTCCAGTGTGTTTCAAATCTACGTTGTCGGCCGCGCCCACCGAGCTAATCCCAGAGGGCATGCCCCTGGCACTGGACTGGCCTAAGACGTTAGAATCGGTGAAGCGCTATCTCTGTGAGTTGTCGAGTCCAATCCTATATGTAAGCTAACTCTTGTATATACAGTCATTATCAGTGCGTGTCACAATCGGTAAGAAATGTACACCCCAACCCCTAATGCGAGACGTGGCGGATCCCAGCCGTGAAGCGGCTGGCCAAGTCCACGCCCCGGCGGAACAGGACAGGTGCACGGAGTCTAATTCGGATATTGATCACTGTCGGTTGTTTCTCAGGAATTCTTTGTGACTTTACTAGATATTTCCTGCGAGAGTTTGTTTGAGACGTCAAAAGTGTCCTCTTGCCTGAGCTGGTGGTGCGTGTCATGATTGGGAAGCTGTTGCCTGATTTGACCTGCAACATTGTCTGAGAGAGGGGGGGGGGCCTCATACACCGCATGGTCTGCAGTGCCCACAATGACACTTTGGTGTAGCCCGCTTGCCGAATCTGCATATGTTTGCCGGGTAGGGTCCATGTCCAGTAACAAAGTGCAGCAGTCCTCTGGTTTGCTTGAAGTATGTGAGCTGTAAGCGCCCCTGAATGTTTGGCAGCAACTCATGCGTTCTTCGCCCTACTGCCACTATTTGCGTCGCCTGCTACTTCGTTAATTACTGGTGTCTGCATGTGCCAGTCTGCTGGCACAGACTGCGGCTATTTCTTTTCTTGTTGTTGCGGGGAATTATTGTTCCAAAACTGACTAGTTGACTGTTGCAGGTTATTAGGTTGGAAAGGATTGTATTTGACTGGATTGTACCTCAGATAGCGGATATTAAATCTGTTTCTGGCCGATCGGGAGCGACTACCATTTCCACTGTTGCTCCTCCAACTACTGCTTGGGTTATCATTTGGTACAGAGCTAGGATTTGCTTCAACCATTGGGTTGGTTCTTCGTGCATTGCTACCATTTCCACGGCTACTTAGTGAGTGATAAACACCAAGGTTCGCATTGTTATACCCGTTGTTCTATCCTGACGTGGACTTCAGAGCTTCTTGAATCCAGTCGATCAAATCTAAAACTGATAAAAATTCTTCCAAATTTTTGTCTGACACATTAAATAACTGATTTTCGACAATAACCGGTAATCTAATTTTTATTACTCTCAACGTATCCTATTGTGGTAACGGATTGTCCCAGCAGCGATATTAAGATATTTTTGAAGTATTTTCTTAACTTCCCTTGCTTGAATGAAAACAGTTCAGATTAAAATACTTCTTGGTGAGCCTTTGTTGAACTCCGTGCGACCAGTATTTTGCTAAACGTGACTGTTAAAATGCATCGCAAGTCTGACAAGATTCGCATGTGTCGGTTGCCCATCATGCCTTTCTCTTTGAATATAGCCTGAAATATAATTTGTCTTCTGTGGCTCAGTCCAGTTCCTAGGCAAAGCTCCCCTGGAGCTGGGCTCGAAATCTAAGGGATTTACAGTACTCTTAACGGGATTAAATATCTGAAATTGCAGATACTTGGGTATTTTCTCTGCGATATTAGGTGTAGAATACATATACCTGCCCGTACCGGCTTTTTGTGGACTGTATGGGGGACTATAGTATGGCGAATATGCGTTTAGATCTCTGCAACAGGAAGCGTCGCCCGAAAATTGTTGTCGTGGGGCTCGATATACCTATACTGTCCATCGAAATTCTTCCAGCTTTCCTTTGGTCATCTTAATAGATTCCTCGACTTGCCCATTCCGTTTCACAAAGTCGGAGCCTAGCTGAATATTAACATCTTCTAATCATTTCTTAAAGATATTCTTTTCTGGCAATTCATCCGGGGATAAGGATGAGACAGTAGACTTGACACCATCTGTTATCGCCTGATTCAGCTACTGTTCGTTCGCCTTCGCCCAGCTATCGATCTCCTCCGAAAGGTAACCCTTACATACGTCAAAATTTTCGTTGATTTTGTCTTACTGTCCTGAGGAAATATCTTGCGCTGTTCTGATGAGGTTAGCAACAGTCCCTTCTACCTGATTCTGTAAATTCATTGTTTCATTACAGAACAACCAATCTTTTCTATCTCTATCGGAAATTTGTCTTCAGTCTCTCGCAAATTCTTGTAACTCATTCGACACGACCTCGTGCTTTCTGATAAGATCAGCTGTCGTCACTTGCATTTCGTTTTGAATTTGCACTATCAGCGGAACCTGTGTCTGGATTTCAGACTGCGCTTGTGCCATGGCTTACTGTGATTGTGCCATCTGACCGACTTGAATTTTCATATTTATTTTGCGATTGTGCCGTTGTTGACGGCGATTGTGTCATGGTTGACTGCGATTGTGTCATCTGATCGACTTTTCATATCAGATAGCACACCAAGATTTTGCGTAATTACGGTCGCAGCTTCGAATCCTGCCTCGGGCATGGAAGTTCTAGGGTACTGATGACTTCAGATGTTGAGTCCCATAGTGCTCAGAGCCATTTGAGCCATAATTACTGTGTCAGAATGAATCGCGGATGCTAACGGGTATGCACGACAGCTGTGGGGTTATCTATAGCGTCCGTTTCGTTAGCTGACTGTACTTCGCTTTCTTCTTCCGCTTGCATTTTAAACTGCACGTGAATTAAAACCAAGAAATGCGGCCAACAGTTCGGTAGACTCTACTTTTCCGATTAACAGACGCAATAAAGTGAGTCACTATTTCATACGGAATTAAAATCTCGTAGCGCTTCACAAACTACCGCTACAGATGTTTGTCTACAGAATGGTAGCGAAAATGGAAAACTATCCTTTACATAGAACAGCAATAGGGTCCTTGTCACTTCTACTCACTACAAGAACCAAGTTGGTGGCATGATAGATGCACAACGATAATTGGTTAGTGGTCCTGCCTTTACATGTCGTCTTCCGTCGAGTTCCTGGTCTGAAATTACCATGTGAAAGACTTGCATAGTCTGCACCCAATGTCGTAGCAACAGTACTCGTTCCTTTGTGACAGGAGACAGATAAACACAAATATTATACACAGAGTCCTGGCCTAAACGATTGCCGATTTAACTTCTCTCCAAATTAAACTGAAAAATTATGACTCAATAATATCTAGTAACTTAAATGGAAACTTTTGGGCGAGAGAAGTCGCATCCGCAGTATTTTAACAGAAATACTTCCCACAATTTCAGGTGCAAATTTGATTCCTATTAGACAGCTACATTCATAATTACACTATTGTCTGTCTCTCGTTATAGAAACAAGCACTTGAAGTAAAATTTGTGTGACTGTAGAATTCCGGCGAGCATCGACCCTGAAAATTCTTACGATAGTCAGAGGTACAATTGTACGCCTTGGGGAAGCCGTTTTGGGTGTTAAGACGTTCTCGCTCTGCAGCTTGGGAATCAGTTTCCAAGTTGTGTATTAATTTCGATAAAAGCCCAAAAATTTATCTCTCAAAATAAAGCATAATAGACGTGATGCAGCTTTTACTGATTTCCTACGATACTAAGTTCCCTACGAGTTACGACAACGGACACGTTACAATAACCAAAGAATTAAAGGTACCTTTTTCATTCATGAAATTATATTTTTCTAAAAATGATCATTACAGCTACATTTCAGGGTACATCAACCTCTTGTATGTGATGAAATGTTGTCATAAATTATCAAGTTATTCCATATTCAAAATGGCAGCTTACAATAATGACGCTAATTGCAGTTCTGCTCCTATGTTACTCTCCGCAATTGCTAAATCAGAAATAAGTGAGCCCGCAGTACACGTAATGTCCACAGAGGTTTTACATAATGGGTCAGAAATAATCTGTCTCTCGCAGTCGTAATGAGTCTTTGATCAATGTAGATCACTTGTGCAGTTACGAGTAAACATTTGTGCATAAAGAGAAAAAGCAATGTTCCCATTCAGTTTACGAACACTGGGACTGAACGCTGAACTGCGTTCTCGATACCCACTTCGCACATTCTTCGGCGAATGATGTTACACGTGGCACATGTCGCTCTTAGATAGCTGACGGCGGCCTTCCAGTATTTGACGGGAACGAAATACTACGATCCCCTGTGCATCGCTGTGATTATGGTGGTACTTCCGTGCTATTATTTCCGTTGGTAAACCAAATTAACTTTCAAGTGGAAGGTGAAGACCACTGTAGATATTTGCTTAAAAGTGTGCAGGAATTTTTTTTTTAATTTAACCTAGATTCTCAGTCTCTTTCTTCTCAGCTTGATTGTCTAGAAGCACTTTTTTTTTTTAATCCAATGATTGCCAGTATTATAAGTTACAGAATCAGCATTACAGTTTAATAGATTTTTCCGCTCAAATGATTTTTCCCTTCTAGAGGTTCTGAAATGAGCAGGTATTTAAAATGATTCATGTACGACTTGAACGTCACGTTCCACCACTTTGGCTGAGTCATTACTGAATGCTAAACGTGTCTACTAATGGCCCAAATGTAACCACCAGAATTTAATTTGTGTGCGCCGATTCGTGTGATTAAAATTATCTTTCATTTACTCATTTCTAAAATATGACAGCCGCAGGTATTATCCTATTCATTGACGTAATTACAGCAGCATATTTCTATAATTCCCGTTTTTCTACCTAATGCTGTGTCATGTTACTTGAGAACCATTTTCTAAATGTTTTACGATACGTTTTTGAGAGTACGTATTTCATATTTAAATATGTTCTTTATGAACAATCAGTAACTTAATCGTGATCATGCTTAGTGTTGCGATTCAGATAAAAATGTCTCTGTAATGAATATTTGAGATTTAGATGAGAGCAGCTCAATCAATACCGGATACATTTCGCCCGAATAATTGTTTCCGTTTCGGGTAGTGTTAGGTTGACGTACCGGTATTAATAAGAACTAAAAGAGCCTTTCAATTGCTATTCGACAAACAGTAAGAAAAACTGGTCGTCTCTGTATGTGTTTGTTTATTGAAATCGTTGCCATCATGGTCTGCTTATGGTCCTCATTTCTTCGTTAAGAAATTAATCTTCGGTACAGAAAGCTATAAATATTTCCTTCACTATGGACCTCACAAATATGTACACCGCCAGACGTCATATTTTGTGGTATTACGAGAACAACACATCCAGCAGCGGACATAACTGCTCATAATGCTGTACGGTCATGCACGTAACGCTTTAACTTCAAAAGGTTAAGACTCCCTGTAAATGTTTCTTAACCCATGGGACTCCGCATAGGTTCAAAATCATGAAACGTTCAATTTATAGTATTTTGCATTTTAAAAGTTTACAGACTTTCCACTTTCAATTGATTTATAATTTATTCAGTTCAGAAGAATACAATTATTTTTAAAATACTTTTGAAATGTGTTCTGCATGGGTGTGACCCACTGTGGCGCTGTTAAAATACTGCCATATGTTGTACTCATGAATAAATCTACATGCTTATCATGACCGTTTCGTGACGTGAGAGAAAATAAGTGTTACAAAGTAAGTGTTGTGGCTAGCCAGTGATTGTCGATATTCATCGCTCTCTCGGTTCTCGTGTGTTTCTAATTTATTTACACTTACGTAATCCTGAAAATAATCGTAGTGAATTCTGCTCATTGAAGTCTCTGTTCTATTGAAGGATAATCATGGGTAAATGTAAAGTGACTAGAAATCTTCTGAAGGATTTTAAGAAGAGGAGAAAAGTTGAGAAGCTAAAGGTAGGTGTTATAACCGTAAACAACAAAGGCGATAACCAAGTGTGTGAACCTATCCTTGCTGGTACACTTGCCCATTGCAGTGAAAGTGAGAAAGAAAGTACTTCACAGAGGAAGCTTGGTTTAGTTAATGAAAAGTATGAATGTTTTATTGGCGAATCGGGTGTGAATGGAATATTTGATTTTTCATTTCTCAAAGGAATTTTTGCAAACTCTATAAGATGTATTCAGTATAGTGAAGTCGGTCTGAAACCCTCTATAAGAAATCATGTAGGACTTGCCAGTGAAATGGAACTGAAATGCGGTAAGTGTTCATACATGACCCCCTTCCCTAACATTGTTGCCGTATTTCCAAATGAAGAAAATGGTAGCAAAATCTATGGACACAACGTTAGATTTGTTTCTGCCTTGCGTACAGTTGATAAGGGTGATACTGCGGGTGCAGTTTTCTGTGGTATGATGAATCTTCCAAATCCCACAACAAAGTTTACGAACTATGATAGGTTCATAGGGTCTAAGGTAGAAGATTCCTGTGTAGAATCTATGAAGAAAGTTGTGGAAGACGCAGTAACAGAAAACCGTGGTAATAGAGCCTTGAATGCAACTTTCGATGGTATATGTCATAAACGGGAACACGTATCACGTCACGTCGTAGTACCTGCCAAGGGCATGCATGCAGGTAAAGTTCTAGATGTAGAAGTAATATCTAAATACTGTAAATGTCCTTAAAAATAAAAGTACACATGAAAGTAATTGCACAACTAACTATAGTGACAGTAGTGGCGGAATGGAAGTGGCTGGTGTTGCCAATATATTTCAACGTTCTGTTGCGAGTGATAAAGTGTGATATGTGAATTACCTTAGTGAACCTGATTCTCGAAGATTCAAACATATTCAAGAACTGAAGGCCTATTGTGATGTAGGCAGAAATTTGAGTGTTTTCGACACGTAGACAAACGAATAGGACCAAGACTTTGGCAACTGAAAGCTTCGGACGAAAACAAAAAACTCAGTGATGGTAAAGGTTTGGATGGGAAGGGAAGGTTAACTGACAGTGTAATTGGCAAAATACAGAATTGTTATGGACTGGCTATTAGTCAAAACACACACAGTGTTGATGAAATGAAGAAGGCTGTTTATGCTGTTTTTTTTTATTCTTATCAACCGATGAAGGTCACCATCATTACTTGTGTCCCAAAGGAGAAAACTGGTGGCAAAAGTAAAAAAAGGGATTGTTAACTGGAGAAGTGTACATTCAGAAAACTAGTCTGCCCCATGCGGTAATGGAGGTGATGAAACCTATTTTCGGAGACTTGGCAGCACCTGAACAGATGAAAAAGAGTATTCGTGGAAAGACCAAAACCCATATCAAGACTCCCCAAGACTGAGTTTGTTGGAATTGAAACACTTCACTTTGGCGTGTATGATGTTGTTGCTACTTTCAATGATGGCAACGTTGTAAGTTGCAAAGTATTTCGAAATATTGGAATTTCAACATGGCAGAAATACAAGGCAGAGGAGGACAAAGAGGTAGCTGGAGTAGGAGTTTGCAGAAGATGAAGATAATCCCTCCTATGGATCTGGAATGCACGAAAAAGGTAATCCATACTTCGTCGCTTGATTCTCAAAAGTTTTATTTTTTCATACAAATTACACGTTTTCGCAGGATCTACGATACCAATTTGCTTCAAATTTTCAGGAAATATTACACAATCCCTTCCGCTTAACTTATCACAGTCTTTTCCCAAAAACCTATACACTGTTGCATTTTAAAAGTAAAAAAATTACACAAAAAGTAGTGAATTTTGAATACAATAGAAAAAATTAATCTCTAACAACTGAATTAAAATTTTTAAAAGTCCCTGTGTTAAGTTGTAGCCAATATCAAATAAATAACATATAAAAATTTCAGTGTTCTGGCTCAAATACATTCTGAGGAAACGTGTAATTTATAAACTCTATTTTAAAGTTGGAACGATGGGTCTTTCCGGAGCCCCTTAAAGGAGAAGTTGGTAGAATTTCACAAAACACAGACCAATAGATATTTGTAACTTTGTTGATCACGGAGGTATAGGTGTCAACTTCCTAAAAACAATGTAAATGGGAATTTTCCCGATGTTCTTCTTCACTTTTGTAGTCATGACAAGCAATTTCCTAGTAAAAATACAAGAAAACGTGATATTTACCCTTTATATGGCGCATCACACAAAAGTTTATTTTCCTGAACAGCTACGGCTCTGAGACAATAGACACTATGTCAAGCATATTTTTCCCTTCGGAAATTTGAGAGGAATCACAGTCTACGTGAGTCAGCGGTGACAAATGCCGCAATTCGTTCACCTTAATGTCAAGTATTACACATGTTAAGTATTGACGTATGTCCAGCATTTAGTATCTTTCTTTAGTTTTTATTTAGGTTTAAATCATTTGTGCTGTGTGGATGCTTGTTTATGTGCAGGTTTTCTCGTTTTCAAATACTTGATTCAGCGTATGAAGAGCTTTATTATTGTTAAAATTTTGTATAATTGTGAATTAGTTAATGGGTTTATTCGTTGTTCAAATTCCGCTCGTTTTATAAGCTTCTCGAACAAACTGTAATGAGATATAAGTAATCTGGAAACGTGTAAACAGTTATCCTCTAAATGAATTAGTACAGTAAAAAATTATGAAAATTATATCTCTCACGATTGTGAGAGAGAAGCAGATGGAACACACATTCAGTTTAGAAGATGAAAGTACTCTATCTGTCATTTTTAGTGAGCAGTGACCCAAACTACTACGGAGGTGTTAGAGGACTAAAATAGTATGCTACAATGTCTTCGATAAATTAGTAATGATACAAATTCTCTAATGATTTCGGTAGTGCAAGTACAAGAACAACACACAAAAAAGAAACCATCCCAAACATAGGGAACAATATTGCATAATTACTGGGAAAGGCAAAGTACGATTGTGGAAGAACGGTCGGCTTGTTTCAGTTTGCGAAAAAATGTCTAGCAAAAAAGACACTGCGTGATGCCTGAAGCCGGTAAGTTGATTTTAGTACAGAGAAAAAGAGAACAGAGCAGTATTGCTTGACGTCATCTGGGCAATAAGTGGATTGAAGTTACGGTTTCCCATTCTCGTAAAAACAAGAGAACGCGGTAGGACTGAAACGAGGTGGATATGGAACGTAGATAATAAACTTCTGGTATACGCCACACGTCGAGAAAACAGCCAGGAAATACCTGACACAGAATTACAGAGGCAGTGGATAGGTGAGATTAATTACACACACACACACACACACACACACACAGAGAGAGAGAGAGAGAGAGACAGAGAGAGAGAGAAAGAAATTCTACGAAACACCGTCGGTAAAGAAGACACAAAAGTAAAATTCAACGAAATCTAGTGATAACCATGCCTCGTCGAATCGTGGAAATAGGCATGAAACTTCCAAAAAATGTATCTTCAAAGGAGTGGGCTAAAGGAGAAAGTTGCACTGCTGTGCAAACTTTCAATAGTTTATATTTCTCTCTCTCTCTCTCTTTCGTGTGTGTGTGTGTGTGTGTGTGTGTGTGTGTGTGTGTGTGTGTGTGTGTGTGTGTGTGTGTATATGTGTGTGTATGTGTGTGTGTGCAAGATGAAACTCATCGTAAAACGAATGTTCGAATGTTGTTTTTCTTCATTAGAACTGCATCGTAATTCCTATAACATTGAAACGCAGCACTCACATTTGATTAAATCTGCAGCAGAAAAGAATAAAGTTCCACCATTTGACAAACAGAAAATAAAACCTTTTATCCCCCATAAAATATCAGCTCTAGTGATTGCGATTTACTTTCTTATCACAAAGCGGTTCAGTTTTCGGTCGCATTCGACGCACCGATAAGTCCACCGAAGAATACATATTCATTATTTTGCCGAACGTGGTATTCCAACGAAACTGTAATAAAAAAAGGCATGTAAAACATAGCTTGGCTGCGATGGTTGCTTATGTTACGAACACAAGAAGTTCCAGTAAAAGAGAAGTTTCCGCGTTACTGGACACCCGAAATTGCGCGAATTCGTTGTTGTTGTTGTTGTGGTCTTCAGTCCTGAGACTGGTTTGATGCAGCTCTCCATGCTACTCTATACTGTGCAAGCTTCTTCATCTCCCAGTACCTACTGCAACCTACATCCTTCTGAATCTGCTTAGTGTATTGATCTCTTGGTCTCCCTCTACGATTTTTACCCTCCACGCTGCCCTCCAATGCTAAATTTGTGATCCCTTGATGCCTCAAAACATGTCCTACCAACCGATCCCTTCTTCTAGTCAAGCTGTGCCACAAACTTCTCTTCTCCCCAATCCTATTCAATACCTCCTCATTAGTTACGTGATCTACCCACCTTATCTTCAGCATTCTTCTGTAGCACCACATTTCGAAAGCTTCTATTCTCTTCTTGTCCAAACTGGTTATCGTCCATTTTTCACTTCCATACATGGCTACACTCCATAAAAATACTTTCAGAAACGACTTCCTGACACTTAAATCTATACTCGATGTTAACAAATTTCTCTTCTTCAGAAACGATTTCCTTGCCATTGCCAGTCTACATTTTATATCCTCTCTACTTCTACCATCATCAGTTATTTTACTCCCTAAATAGCAAAACTCCTTTACTAATTTAAGTGTCTCATTTCCTAATCTAATCCCTTCAGCATCACCCGATTTAATTTGACTACATTCCATTATCCTCGTTTTGCTTTTGTTGATATTCATCTTATACCCTCCTTTCAAGACACTGTCCATTCCGTTCAACTGCTCTTCCAAGTCCTTTGCTGTCTCTGACAGAATTACAATGTCATCAGCGAACCTTAAAGTTTTTACTTCTTCTCCATGAATTTTAATACCTACTCCGAATTTTTCTTTTGTTTCCTTTACTGCTTGCTCAATATACAGATTGAACAACATCGGGGAGAGGCTACAACCCTGTCTCACTCCTTTCCCAACCACTGCTTCCCTTTCATGCCCCTCGACTCTTATAACTGCCATCTGGTTTCTGTACAAATTGTAAATAGACTTTCGCTCCCTGTATTTTACCCCTGCCACCTTCAGAATTTGAAAGAGAGTATTCCAGTTAACGTTGTCAAAAGCTTTCTCTAAGTCTACAAATGCTAGAAACGTAGGTTTGCCTTTCCTTAATCTTTCTTCTAAGATAAGTCGTAAGGTTAGTATTGCCTCACGTGTTCCAACATTTCTACGGAATCCAAACTGATCTTCCCCGAGGTCCGCTTCTACCAGTTTTTCCATTCGTCTGTAAAGAATTCGCGTTAGTACTTTGCAGCTGTGACTTATTAAACTGATAGTTCGGTAATTTTCACATCTGTCAACACCTGCTTTCTTTGGGATTGGAATTATTATATTCTTCTTGAAGTCTGTGGGTATTTCGCCTGTCTCATACATCTTGCTCACCAGATGGTAGAGTTTTGTCATGACTGGCTCTCCCAAGGCCATTAGTAGTTCTAATGGAATGTTGTCTACTCCCGGGGCCTTGTTTCGACTCAGGTCTTTCAGTGCTCTGTCAAACTCTTCACGCGGTATCTTATCTCCCATTTCTTCTTCATCTACATCCTCTTCCATTTCCATAATATTGTCCTCAAGTACATCGCCCTTGTATAAACCCTCTATATACTCCTTCCACCTTTCTGCCTTCCCTTCTTTGCTTAGACCTGGTTTGCATCTGAGCTCTTGATATTCATACAAGTGGTTCTCTTATCTCCAAAGGTCTCTCTAATTTTCCTGTAAGCAGTAACTATATTATCCCTAGTGAGATAAGCCTCTAGATCCTTACATTTGCCCTCTAGCCATACCTGCTTAGCCATTTTGCACTTCCTGTCGATCTCATTTTTGAGACGTTTGTATTCCTTTTTGCCTGCTTCATTTACTGCATTTTTATATTTTCTCCTTTCGTCAATTAAATTCAATATTTCTTCTGTTACCCAAGGACTTCTATTAGCCCTCGTCTTTTTACCTACTTGATCCTCTGCTGCCTTCACTACTTCATCCCTCAAAGCTACCCATTCCTCTTCTACTGTATTTCTTTGCCCCATTCCTGTCAATTGTTCCCTTATGCTCTCCCTGAAACTCTCTACAACCTCTGGTTCTTTCAGTTTATCCAGGTCCCATCTCCTTAAATTCCCGCCTTTTTGCAGTTTCTTCAGTTTCAATCTGCAGTTCATAACCAATAGATTGTGGTCAGAATCCACATCTGCCCCTGGAAATGTCTTACAATTTAAAACCTGGTTCCTAAATCTCTGTCTCACCATTACGTAATCTATCTGATACCTTTTAGTATCTCCAGGATTCTTCCAGGTATACAACCTTCTATCATGATTCTTGAACCAAGTGTTAGCTATGATTGTTATGCTCTGTGCAAAATTCTACAAGGCGGCTTCCTCTTTCATTTCTTCCCCCCAATCCATAATCACCTATTATGTTTCCTTCTCTCCCTTTTCCTACTGACGAATTCCAGTCACCCATGACTATTAAATTTTCGTCTCCCTTCACTACCTGAATAATTTCTTTTATCTCGTCATACATTTCATCAATTTCTTCATTATCTGCAGAGCTGGTTGGCATATAAACTTATACTACTGTAGTAGGCATGGGCTTTGTGTCTATCTTGGCCACAATAATGCGTTCACTATGCTGTTTGTAGTAGCTAACCCGCACTCCTATTTCTTTTATTCATTATTAAACCTACTCCTGCATTACCCTTATTTGATTTTGTATTTATAACCCTGTAATCAACTGACCAAAAGTCTTGTTCCTCCTGCCACCGAACTTCACTAATTCCCACTATATCTAACTTTAACCTATCCATTTCCCTTTTTAAATTTTCTAATCTACCTAACCGATTAAGGGATCTGACATTCCACGCTCCGATTCGTAGAATGCCAATTTTCTTTCTCCTGATAACGACGTCCTCTTGAGTAGTCCCCGCCCGGAGATCCGAATGGGGGACTATTTTACCTCCGGAATATTTTACCCAAGAGGACGCCATCATCATTTAATCATACAGTAAAGCTGCATGTCCTCGGGAAAAATTACGGCTGTAGTTTCCCCTTGCTTTCAGCCGTTCGCAGTACCAGCACAGCAAGGCCGTTTTAGTTCATGTTACAAGGCCAGATCAGTCAATTATCCAGACTGTTTCCCCTGCAACTACTGAAAAGGCTGCTGCCCCTCTTCAGGAACCACATGTTTGTCTGGCCTCTCAACAGATACCCCTCCGTTGTGGTTGCACCTATGGTACGGCCATCTGTATCGCTGAGGCACGCAAGCCTCCCCACCAACGGGAAGGTCCATGGTTCATGGGGGGAATTCGTATTAAATGGAAATGTAGAAGTACGCATTGAAGAGCCAAGAAACTGGTACACCTGCCTAATATTGTGTAGGGCCCTCGCGAGCACTCAGAAAAGCCGCAACAAGACTTTGCATGGACTCGACTAACTTCTGAAACAGTGCTTCACTCATACGGAGCCAAATTCAACCACAAGCAAGTACACTGGCATCTCTACTAAATCTAGGTACAGTGGTTTAACCTTTCTCTCAACGACATTTGCACATATTTTGAATCATGGGTGTTCCCAATTGCAGATTTGGGGTTTCGTAGGTGCTGTCAGTAGTGATATCACTTAAGATGGAGTTATGTCTATGATAACAAGTACGCAACCGAAACTCGTAATGAATTTGTTAAGTAACCATTCTTCTCCATCACCTCAAATGATGTAAGAAAACCGTCAATTATCTAGAGAATAGGGACGGGCATTACACCAAGATCCTCGAGAGTATGAACCACTTTCATCGGAGCACTTCCTCGGGTAATGTTTTCGAAGCTAAATTAACAGATGCGCATTAGTATATGATTTATTGTGCGTATGAGACAGGTTAATAAAAATTATTTCATCGACATCGCACAGTGAATCATCTTGCACCTAAGGCGTCCCCATTCTCAAATGAACTGTTTCACAACGAATGTGGCATTTCAGCCTATTAGTTTTTGTGACCCAGTCTCATATAGCTAATTAAATCACTAATCACACAATTTCCTGGAATGTGACGTAATGCAGCCACGTTAAATGTTTTAAGTAATTGGAATGTGCTACGTAATTATAGGTGTACATAAGGTTGGATAAAGCCAACTACGAATTCCTCTCCTGTGCCAATCTCTTCGTCTCACAGTACCACTTACACACAGCGTCGAATATTTTCTAGATATGTTTCAATTTCTTCTACAGTTTTTACCCTCCGTAGGTACCTTTAGTATCATGGATGTTATTTCCTCATGTCTTAGCACATCTCCTACAGTCCTGTCCCTTCTTCTAGTAAAGGGTTGCGACATTTTTGGCCCCTCACGGAATCCGCGGAAAACGCCATTACTTCTTATCCCCTCGGTCCGCTTACTTTCGAAGTCCTTGTGCAGCACTATATCTCTTACGCTTCCATTCCCTTGTTTTCCAGTTTTCCCACAATCGGCGATGAACTTTCATAAATAGTGTGCTCCCACCATACATTATCAGAAACTTCTTCTTCATATTGGAGCCTTTGGTGAATCCTAACAGAGTTATTATGGACAGATATGACTTATTTGACCGTAGTAGTAAGCTTTTTATGTCCCACTTGCTTCGTCCGTCATGAATTAATTTGCTTCCGAGATAGCAAAATTCCTTGTGTTAGTCTACTTAGGACTCATCAGTTTTTATGTTATGTACATCTCTAATCTCATTGGTGTTACTCCCCATTACTTCTGTCTTTCTTCGGTTTCCTGTCACTCTGCATTCCGATCAACAAGTGCTCCCATTTCTTCTTCACTTTTACAATGATACCAATGTCAACCGTGAGTCTTAGCATTGATGTTCTTTCACCCTAAATTTTAATCCCAATCTTGAACCTTTATCTTATTTCCGTCAATGCTTCTGTGATGTACAGATTGACCAGAATACAAGAATAGAACTATTTCAAAACCCCATAACTTACCCCGAGCTCGGAAATAGTAATAAACAACCACAGTAGTTATTATTAATGAATATTTTGATAGATAAAAATTAGTGTTCCATTTACTTAAACCCAACTTTGAATGAAGATACTCGGCGTCAGCTAATGGCACCCCAGTAAATAATCGTCAGTTAATTTATTTGTAAGAAATGAAACTCTAGCAGTAGCAGTACAGTTTGAGAACGGTTACTGCCGTAATCTAATTGGCCAATGATTGTAATTAACAAAGAATCTTTTCCCATAAGCTCAGGACCGCTTAAGACAGCTTAGTAAAATCAAAATCACTAAAATACATCTTTAAAACAACCTTAATAGAACATACGAGGGTCGTTCCGAAAGTAATGCCTACTATTTTTAATTATGGAAACTATAAGAGATACATAAAACACAACAGCGCAGCTATATAGAGCAGTATTTCAGCTACAGACTGTCATTTATCCACATAATCACAACCATTCATTATGCACATTTGGCAACGATGAACCGGAGCCTGCATGCCGCGGTTGTACAAATCAGAGCCAGCTGAGGCTAACCACTCCCTTACAGTCTAGACAACAGCGTCTGAGTCTTGCAAATATTCGCCACATAATCCATCTTTCAGAGTCTCAAAGAGACGGAAGTCCGACGGCGCTAAATTGTGACTACGGTGGATGCAGTGAGACAGTCCAGCAGAATTTTGTAGTGAGTGTGGGGCCTGACGTTATCATGTTGCAGGTGAAGGCTGGTATTCTTCTCTGGCCTTGCCCTGGAAATTCGGACTTTCGGCTTAGTCAGTGTCGTCTTGTAGCGTGCTGTACTGACCGTTTCTCCACATTCCAGGACATCCTAAAGAACCACACCCTGGTTACTCCAAAAGACTGTGCACTTCACTTTGCCTGACATCACCCTGCCTGTAGACAGCTGTGTTCTGAATTTCTTCTTAGGCGTAGACGTTTCATGTCGTCATTCCATGGACTGTGTTTTGGATTCTGTCTGGCTCATAGTGGTGCCACCAAGCTTCATCTCAGGTGAGGATGCTTTTCGGAAAATTGTCATTTTCAGCTTCATATTGGCCCAGCAGGTCCCGAGAAATTTCCATTCGATAATTTTTTTGCTTCTTCTGTAAGCATCCGCTGGACCCATCACTCACAGACCCTGCGATAACCAAGATATTCCTAAATTGTTTCCAAGGCATTACAGCTGACATTTTGCTTTGCACGCAATTCTCTGCTCATCATCCGCCGATCAACAAGGATGAGTTGATCAAGGCGCCCTTCCCTGCGAGGGATGACAGCTGTGCAGTGTCAACCAGGCCATGGCTTGTCATGCACATCCTTTTCACCACCTTGAAAATGCCGTATCCGTCACCTGACATTGCTCACGTCTATTGTATCGTTCCTATACACCTTTAGCAAGCATCAATGGATTTCAGTCGGTGATATGTTTTCAGCAGTGCGGAATTTATTCTCGCGTCCATATCAGACTCCATTTCGGAACACTCCTCTGCTGGCGCCAACTACTGCACAACAACGGAACCACCTTCAAGTGAAAGAGGATGACACAACAATTAGCACTGCACCAACGACGTCTGGCGCGGATATACAAAGTCACTACAAAAAGGGAGACATTACATTTGGAACGAGGCTAGAGTAATAATGAAACTCCTGACTTTGAAGTGCAGACAGCACTTCGACTGATAAAGACAACACAAAAAATTCACATAAAATCAATAGAAGTCAGTACTGCAGGGCACAGGGCAAACCCACTAGAACAACTGCAGCACAGGCAATGAACAAAGTTTTATAGACCTATCATGGTGAAAAGGAGTTCTTCTTTATCCGATATCTGCAATAACTTCCTACCAGCCAAAACTCCTTCCCAATTGACAGTAACTAGGCTCTTAGCATTCAACGTACACCACTTTAGAGAGCCGCACACTGCCACCGACCAGTGCGTTTACAGCGGCCGACTCATCTCGCTACAACGTGGAGCTTCCTTCATAGCGGTCGCCGTACATGCATGCAAGTCCATACACGACGGGATAGAAACACTTAACGCTGAGAAGCTACCCTTCCGCCAATAAAGCTTCCAGACAACACAATTGCAACACACGAATGTGTACATATTTCTCGATCTCAACTGCTGTCTACTGCGAGAATTAAACTACATTTTGGTATCACACCACCAAGGGCCTGCCATAAACTGAAGTTCGAGGGAGCACAGTAAGCCGATTGGCTTGACAAGCGGCACATTTAGCTGTCCGTGCCACGACTGTCCACTTGGCGGTCTGTGTTTATCTCCTCAACGCTATGACGACCACGCCCGCCATCTAGCGGTGAGCGATACAAGGAGCGCGGAAACCAAAACTCTCTCAAATCGACTACGCAGCGCCTTATGATTGTTATACAAATTTTTGCATTCATAAAATTGTAGCTTATTCGCTGAACCAAATTCCATGCCTCAATTTGACTAAGCCATTTTAATTTTGGCGTTAAAATCTCCACCGCTCTGGATATCGCACTACGTAAACAGCGCATGCAATGCTGTGAATCTCCACTAAATGCATCCACGAGTGAAATTTAAAACAAACGAAAAAAATAGAGAATCTTTAGTGTGAGGTCTTGTTATACTGAGTTACTGTTCTGTTTTCGGTCTTAACAATAACATAAGAAAAATATTTCCGTACTTATTTCGTCTACTGTGTGCTCATTATCTGAACAGCCAACCCTGATATCATTTTCATATTTTTTGAGAGAGCGAAAACAGATAGTGACCAGCAAAGAAAAACATTGGACGTACCGTAGGGACAGAGTCAGTGCTTCATAAAGTTCGAGCAGGGGCCCAAGCGGCTAGTGGATAAAGGAGGCCGAGACGAAGGAAGGCGCACTGCGAGCCAGCCCTTGACCACTCCTACGAAGTGCGTGGCAAGCAGCGGGCGACTCATATGTATTGAGACGCCACTGTTAGAATATCCAGACTAATGAAAAGGGGTCGACATGAGGTTCGTGAACGTACACCACTTATTGTCCGAACCGGCCTTTTCTGAGCCAAAATATCCTTTGAGAATTGGAAGAGTTATCCCAAAAAGTAGCACCATACATCATAAGTGAATCAAAATAATCAAAGTAGACTAATTTTCGATGACTTACTTCAGATACTGTACGAATAGTAAAAATCCCAGCATTAAGTCTTCGAACAAGATCCTGAACGTGGGCTTTCCACGACGGTTTACTTTCTATGTGAAGACCAAGAAATTTTATCTGTTCAGTTTCACTAGTCATATGCCCATTCTGTGAAATTAAAACGTCGGGTTTTGTTGAATTGTGTGTTAAATTCTGTAAAAACTGAGTCTTACTGTGATTTATCGTTAGTTTATTGTCTACAAGCCATGAACTCATGTCATAACTGCACAATCTGAAACAGAGACAATGTTGCACACAACATCCATTACTATCAAGCTAGTGTTATCAGCAAACAGAAATATTTTAGAATTACCCGTGAAACTAGAGGGCATATCATTTATATAAATAAGGAGCAGGAGTGGCTCCAACACTGATCCCTGGTGCTACCCCCGTTTGACCATGCCCCCGCTCAGACCTCACATCACTGCCACTGTGAATAATGACCTTTTGTTTAGTCAAAGTAAGAGGTGAACCAATTGTGAGATATCCCGTATTCCATAAGGCCCAACTTCTGGAGCAATTTTTGTGAGCAACACAATCAAACTCCTTAGTTAAATAAAAAAAGGTGCCTAGCGTTCGAAACCTTTTGTTTAATCGATCTAGTACCTTACAGAGAAGCGCCCCCAGCTAGCCGTGCGGTCTAACGCGCTGTTTCCCGAGAGAGAAGGCGTGCTGGTCCCCGGCACGAATCCGCCCGGCGGATTGGTGTCGAGGTCCGGTGTGCCGGCCACCCTGTGGATGGTTTTTAGGCAGTTTTTCATCTGCGTGGTGAACGCGGGTTTGTTCCCCTTATTTCGTCTCAGTTACACGATGTTGGCGATTGCTGCGCAAACACTGTCTCCACGTACGTGTACACCAGAATTACTCTACCACACAAACAGTTGGGGTGAGAGCTACAGCAGGACGAAGCCTCTCCATCGTTTCTAGGTCCCTAGTTCAGTACACACGCACACAATACACCTTACAAAGAGAAGATAATATAAAACTTTCAATTGTTCAACCACTTCTAGAGCCGACTGTACATTTGATAGTAAATTATGTGATATAAAGTAATCAATTATGCTTCGATAAACAGCCTTTTCAACGACTTCAGCAAACACTGACAGCATAGAAATAGGTCTAATATTGTCTACATTTTATTAAAAAAAGAAAAAAAAAGAAAAGGTGGAGCCCCTCCACGCCCCCACCGGCATGATGGCCAACTCAAAAGGTCTACCGCCATCTCTGCGTAAGGGTTAGTTTTCACTAATATGCGGTGTCACAGGATGGGTGTACTACGTTGTTTGCGTAATTCTGGTTAAGGTTAACCATTTACACGAGCTCAACTGGAGATATATTGGGTCGAAAGTCTAATGAGGGGTAGCAGTTTGAAGGGCAGATGGAAAAAAATGGCAAGGCAAACGCCAAGGGAAAGAAACCTCTGCGATGGTCGGGTAGTAAGAGCAGTAGAGGATGTCTTGCTGACAGCGATAGGTCATGCAAGGATGGGATAAGTTAGAAGCGGCAGGCGGGCCGACCAGGGTGGCAGAGTGGTTCTAGTTGCTACAGTCTGGAACCGCGCGACCGGCACGGTTGCAGGTTCGAATCCTGCCTCGGGCACTGATGTGTGTGATGTCCATAGTTTAGTTAGGTTTAAGTAGTTCTAAGTTCTAGGGGACCGATGACCTCAGAAGTTAAGTCCCATGGTGCTCAGAGCCATTTGAAACATGCAAGCGGATACCGTGTCAAGTCATATTTTCGTCATAAGAGATCAGTCCGTCGTGGTGATGCAGCACGGAGTCCTGCGGTTTAGGCTGTGAGAGCCCCCTGCCGCGCTGCGTCAGTGGTGACTTGGCGCCGGGAAAGGACCAGGTGGCCCATCGGTGTCTGGTGGGCGAGCGTCGAAGCCAAGCACTCGGAGATGTGCAGTCGCGTAGCGGCACCAGTCCTCACTCGTTGGCTGCGCTAACAAAAAAAAAATGGCTCTGGGCACTATGGGACTTAACATCTAAGGTCATCAGTCCCCTAGAACTTAGAACTACTTAAACCAAACTAACCTAAGGACATCACACAACACCCAGTCATCACGAGGCAGAGAAAATCCCTGACCCCGCCGGGAATCGAACCCGGGAACCCGGGCGTGGGAAGCGAGAACGCTACCGCACGACCACGAGATGCGGGCGCTGCTCTAACAGGCTCAGTGAGGGCCGCGGTTGTGCTTTCCCTGTGTTGCGGACGACGTAGCCCAAGGCCTTGAGCGTCCTGATCACTCTGGTAGCCCTCTCGTGGGGGCGGAACTACTCGGAACCGATGGGCTTCGGCGTTCCTGCGGCGGCACCCGTGTTCTTCTGCGGCGTGTCCGTCGCGCTGTGGTTTTCCGCTGGCTGCTCCATAAGGGGAACGGCGGCAAATGTCTTCTCTTGACCTGTGGCGTCCGCACAGATGTCGTGCGCCACCTGCGAGCGCAATTGCGGCTGTTGGCTGCGTGCCTGCACCGTCTCTACAGGCAGGATGGCCTTAAAGGCTGACCTATCTGCGGCCATGGCGGCTCTGAAAGCCGCAAACGCATCCTCCGCCGTGGCCGCCAGCATGGTGCTCATCTCCTGCACTGGCGGCGCCTGCTGTGCAACTGGCGGCGGCCAGTCCCTAGGCCACTCTCACTGGCGCGGTATTCCGGTCGCCTGTTGGCAGTGGGAGCTGTCTTCTGTCCTTTCTGTTGCGTCTTCGTTCGGCGGCGTTTGTGGCGCCGTCATCGCGTCTTCTCGGTTTGCGCTCTGTCTCCAGCGCAGCCCTCGCTGGCGGAAGCCGGGCGGTCACTCAAGTTTGCCAGGTGTGGCCCGCAGGTACAAGTTGGCGCCTCTTCTCGTCATCTGCCACAGGTGCGGGTGTCGTGTGCTTCAGCTTGGCACCTGAAGCACAGTGGCTTAGGGTCCATGCCTAGGGGGAGATCTTCGACGCTCACAGGAAAGCCTAAGAGCTTCCTTAAGCGGAACATTTCGCTGCCATCTGTCGCAGTTCCCACTACGACGATGTACAGCGGTGGCCTCTTCTTATTTGTCCGGTTGTGCAGCTTAGTAGTTGCACCCCGGAATTCAGCGCGTGACAGCCCCTCTCGGACCGTCTTCTCACCACAGATCCAAGGCAGCCTCCTGTTCAGGGCCTTGAACAGCTTTTCCCGCTGTTTCGGCGCCGGCGTCTTCTCCACAGTAGGTGGATCAACGAAGTGGGTGGCCACAGCTCCCTTCAGTGCTCGGTGGTCGGCCACGCTCGCTGCCTGCAGCTGGACCATGGCACCTGATTCCAGAGATTCTACGCCTACTACTTCTTCCTTGCAGCAGTTGGCTATGATATCATACATTTCTGCCCATGACCCTCTACTGCACTTAATGTACAGAGGGGGGATAGGTGTACGACGTTCGTCGCGCTTCCGTTCCGCATGTCTGGTGGGTTGCGATGTTCAAGTGGCTCTCAGCACTATGGGACTTAACTGCTGAGGTCATCAGTCCCCTAGAACTTAGAACTACTTAAACCTAACTAACCTAAGGACATCACACACATCCATGCCCGAGGCAGGATTCGAACCTGCGACCGTAACAGTCGCGCGGTTCCAGACTGTAGCGCCTAGAGGTGCTCGGCCACACCGGCCGGCAGTTGCGGTGTCGAAGGCTTCTTCTCTACGTCTGTCTTCTTCTGCTACTCGTTTCTGTCCATTCTGTGACGCGAGGACACCACAATTTTGCTGTGTCGTAAGAACGAGCACGACAATTTGCTCAGTGTCACGCCACAGTCCAAATACAGCTTTACAGCTCTTCTTCTAGCCAAGCACAGGTAGTGCGCTTCATATGCGAAGCGCGTGCCTCCGCTGCTCGAGCGCAATTGCCGGTGGTCGGTCTTGTCTACATTATCCCTTTCTCCCTTTTTATAAAGCGACATTACTACAGAGTACTTTAATCGTTCCGGAAACAGAGCTTAGTTAAAGGGAAAATTACAAATATGGATAAGTACAGGGTTAACATGTGCAACACAGTACTTTAATGTTATACTAGGCACTCCATAATACCCATGAGCGTCATTAGTCTTCAATGTTTTTATTACTGACTCAGTCTTCCCTTGTCCCTATCAATGTGGAGTATTTCAGACTTCAATCTCGGAGAGACATTTTCCAAAAGAGTTACTAGATTCCCTGTAGAAACTAAGTTTTTATTTAATTCACCGACAATGCTCAGAAAATTATGGTTAAATACTGTACATATATCTCACTTATCAGTAACAGAAATGTTTCTACTATGAACTGACTTTATATCGTCGACCTTGTGCTGTTGACCAGACACTTCCTTCACAACTGACCATATGGTTTTAATTTTAACCTGTGAATTAGCTATTCTATTTGCGTACCAAATACTCTTTGCCGTCCTAAAAACATTTTAAGCAGCTTACAGTATTGTTTCTAATGGACTACTTTAGCTTGATTGCGACAACTTTTAACTTTTTGATATAATTATCGCTGTGTTCTACATGATATCCTTATCTCACTAGTCAGCTTCCCGGGCTGCCTATTACTGCTAGTTCCTGATTAGCACGTTCTAATGGAAAGCAACTCTCAAAGAGTGTGAGAAATGTGCTAAGGAAGGCACTGTATTTGTCATCTATTGGCACTATAAACATCCTGCCACTCTTGTTCCTTAAGGAGGTTTAAAAAAATTCTCTATTTCCGTTGGATTAACTTTCCTACATATCTTGTAATTATATGTGACATTTGATTGAGTACAAAAGTCTTTTAGTGTCAAAATTTTTGCATCATGATCTTAAAGACCATTCACCCTTTTACTAACAGAATGTCCCTCTAGTAATGAAGAATGAGTAAAAATTTTGCCAGTAGCTGTGCTACTGTTCCCCTGCACCCTGTTTGGAAAAAAACCACGGTCTGCATCAAATCATATGAGTTTAGTAGATGTTCCAACATCCTTTTTCTTGTACATTCGTATACAAAACTAATATTGAAGTCACTAAATAAACTAATTTTTTTTACTTCCTACAAAGTGAAACGAGAACCCATTCTAGCTCGAGCAGAAATGCTCTGAAGTTAGGGGACGTAAAAACAACGACGATTAGAAGTTAAGTTTCATTAAACTCAGCAGCCCCTGCACAACATTCAAATACCTGTTCAGTGCAGTGACGTGATATGTCTACGGACTCAAATGGAATACTGTTTTTTACGTTCATAGACACTCCCACACTCCGCAAAGAACTATCTGAAAAACAGCAACCTAATCTGTATCCTGGTAAAGGAAGCCACAGAACTGTCAAATTATTTAAGTGGTTCTCCGTTATACCAATAATATCAGAGTCATTATATTCTCATGAAATATGCTAATTCATTCTCTGCTTGGATTCTTGACCTCCTCTGAAGGTGAATTGTTTGCTAGAGGGACTTCGTTTAAGCACGTTTACCTATCATTTGACTTCAATCTAAATTGGAATGTTTCCATGAGTGATCCCACCACCACCCACTACACTGTCACTTATTAGCTTTGCCAGCCTCCCCTTCCCAAGCCTATTGAGGTGCAGAACTCAACTGGTACCACTGCAATGTGACCCATGCCCTCCGCTATCAGTGCCTTCTTCAGCCCCATTTTAACACGCCTAACAGCAGCATTAAGATGAGGCCGATCATGACGCTGAAACAGTTGCACGAAGTGCACATTAGTGCCACCTGTTCGAGAAGCTGTCTTCACCAGATCACCACCTACATCATATTCCTCCTCTACCCACAATCACAACCTGATCCTCTTTCGTAAAATTCTTGTTTATTCGATTCAACAGATCCTGTAATTCTTCACTTTCTCTTAGGATAGCAAAGTCATCAGCAAATCTTATGGTTTATATCATTATACCCTGAATTGTAAAC
Source organism: Schistocerca serialis cubense (assembly GCF_023864345.2). Lineage (NCBI taxonomy): Eukaryota > Metazoa > Arthropoda > Insecta > Orthoptera > Acrididae > Schistocerca > Schistocerca serialis. The sequence goes on from NC_064643.1 coordinate 582,773,881, forward strand.
GACTCTTAAACGTTTCTTTTATTTTCGTCAATGCTTCTTCGATGTACAGATTGAAAAGTAACGGCGACCGACTACATTACATTCTACACTCCTGGAAATGGAAAAAAGAACACATTGACACCGGTGTGTCAGACCCACCATACTTGCTCCGGACACTGCGAGAGGGCTGTACAAGCAATGATCACACGCACGGCACAGCGGACACACCAGGAACCGCGGTGTTGGCCGTCGAATGGCGCTAGCTGCGCAGCATTTGTGCACCGCCGCCGTCAGTGTCAGCCAGTTTGCCGTGGCATACGGATCTCCATCGCAGTCTTTAACACTGGTAGCATGCCGCGACAGCGTGGAGGTGAACCGTATGTGCAGTTGACGGACTTTGAGCGAGGGCGTATAGTGGGCATGCGGGAGGCCGGGTGGACGTACCGCCGAATTGCTCAACACGTGGGGCGTGAGGTCTCCACAGTACATCGATGTTGTCGCCAGTGGTCGGCGGAAGGTGCACGTGCCCGTCGACCTGGGACCGGACCGCAGCGACGCACGGATGCACGCCAAGACCGTAGGATCCTACGCAGTGCCGTAGGGGACCGCACCGCCACTTCCCAGCAAATTAGGGACACTGTTGCTCCTGGGGTATCGGCGAGGACCATTCGCAACCGTCTCCATGAAACTGGGCTACGGTCCCGCACACCGTTAGGCCGTCTTCCGCTCACGCCCCAACATCGTGCAGCCCACCTCCAGCGGTGTCGCGACAGGCGTGAATGGAGGGACGAATGGAGACGTGTCGTCTTCAGCGATGAGAGTCGCTTCTGCCTTGGTGCCAATGATGGTCGTATGCGTGTTTGGCGCCGTGCAGGTGAGCGCCACAATCAGGACTGCATACGACCGAGGCACACAGGGCCAACACCCGGCATCATGGTGTGGGGAGCGATCTCCTACACTGGCCGTACACCACTGGTGATCGTCGAGGGGACACTGAATAGTGCACGGTACATCCAAACCGTCATCGAACCCATCGTTCTACCATTCCTAGACCGGCAAGGGAACTTGCTGTTCCAACAGGACAATGCACGTCCGCATGTATCCCGTGCCACCCAACGTGCTCTAGAAGGTGTACGTCAACTACCCTGGCCAGCAAGATCTCCGGATCTGTCCCCCATTGAGCATGTTTGGGACTGGACGAAGCGTCGTCTCACGCGGTCTGCACGTCCAGCACGAACGCTGGTCCAACTGAGGCGCCAGGTGGAAATGGTATGGCAAGCCGTTCCACAGGACTACATCCAGCATCTCTACAATCGTCTCCATGGGAGAATAGCAGCCTGCATTGCTGCGAAAGGTGGATATACACTGTACTAGTGCCGACATTGTGCATGCTCTGTTGCCTGTGTCTATGTGCCTGTGGTTCTGTCAGTGTGATCATGTGATGTATCTGACCCCAGGAATGTGTCAATTAAGTTTCCCCTTCCTGGGACAATGAATTCACGGTGTTCTTATTTCAATTTCCAGGAGTGTATGTAAGTGTATATTGTAGACAGTTACTTAATAGTGCGCATAGGCCTTATTTTGTATTTTAAATTTTATTTCTAGATCCACAGTTAATAAGATAATAAATACTCTGCAGTTAGGAATAAAGCAAGAACTACTATCACTGATAGTGCTGCTGATGCTACCATCATGCTTTCTGAAAATTTATCTCAGGATGTCCATATGAATACTGACAATTAGGCCCTTTACACCGAAACTGTTTACTCTTTAGCGGGTAAGGATTGCAGATCAAAAGATAAGATTTCTTAGTGTTCAACTCCTCAGTCGGCAAAATCGGAATTCTTACAGCAAATGGTTGTTGTCCGTCTGTCTGTCTGCCCCGTCTGTTAAGACACCTTTCGTCAGGATCCAGTAGAGGTGTCAAGTAGAAATTTATGTGAAATACCGAAGTCTACGATCCCTTAGTGGTGTAAAACGTTTAAGCTCCTAAGTGAAGAAAATGACAAGATACGGCCACTTATGTGACAAGTTTGATACTCGAAAAGGCACTCATCAAAACCTATAGATGAATTGTATTACACGTAGTTAAGTTTGTACGGAATCCTCAGAACGAGAGTTCTATTCGCCCTCCTCCCATTTCATTTGTTCAAATCGAGAACCACTGTTAAAAAAGAAAAAAAGAAATTACATTAATAACCTCAGCAAAGGAAATGCTAGTGCGACTGTTAAGAAATTAGCACCTAATGGAGATGCGCACATAATGTGATACCTTATGAAACAAGATATGGACGTTCCCGAGATGAAAAAGGTAAATAGGGCTGTAATTAAAAATCACTGAACTGTGTATTATGCGCCAGTGATCATCCATTTCTACAAACACAGGATCCATGTATACATATGTAATTAAGTAAGCTATTTGCTGTGTATTATTCCATTTGGCCTGCTGCGATTGAACTAATTCGCGGTACCAGGCATTTCGCCAGAGTTCTCGCGTGCGCCCACTGGTAGGTTCTGTATGCTGTGCAAACAGCAAAATTGTTGACACAAGAAAATGCGGTACACCATTTGTCAACAGGGTTTTACTAAGGGTTACGCTAACACAGTATGTCACATGTACAATTTAAACACATGGTTAACTATTTTACGAATGCTGTATGTTGATGTATTATGTATTTTTGCTGTAGGAAACGAAAATGACTGTGTACAGTCATAGTCAAGATGATTTGACGATAGGAAGGGAAAAACCGCAGTGGTGCGTGTACACCAAGCCTGTGTAGCTTATGTCGGGCAGGAGCGACCAAATGAACTCACAGTCGGAGAGAGGTAGACTTGATGCTAACAGCATTATGAAAATTATTATAATGTCAAGAGGGTAAGAAATAGACACAAAGGGCTACATACCATGTTATAAGAGGCTGATGAAGATTTGTCGATTCACTTTCATCAGAATCCAGATGGAATCCACCTCACACAGTGAAATTATATGGCTGACACCACGTACATGGATGGAGATTACTTCCAAAATGAAATTCATGGGCGCTATTTTGAAAACTTTGCATCATCCAGAAAACAATACAACCTCATGCCCTTATTCTTAGCTGGTACTTTTGAAGGCAACCACTTCGAGCACAGAAATGGGTAAATGGCAGCACTGGTCGTAAAAATTTAAATGGTTTATTTTACAGATCGATTTCGGTCACTGTATGACCATCTTAGATGCAAACTGTCGGAACCTACAAGGTTCAAGTAGTTTGCACTGAAGATGGTCACGCAGTGACAGAAATCGATCTTTTGTTTTAAAGATTTCAATCTTTTACGCAAAATATATTAACACTAACACAGTACTGGTGCACACATTAGCAATGTAATTAGACATCACAAAGATGAGGTGTTAGAGGTCGAAAACGTGTCAAAAGTTGATACAGAAAGGTGCACCTCGCCGTGGATGGTTTTGATTCTCCATAGACGGACGCTAAAAAGAGGCAAAAGCAGGGCAGGTAGACAGCAAGGTTTCCTTTGAAAACTAGTGGAGTTATAACCAATATCAGGCAAGCAGCCTGTCAAGTACGAGAAGATCTGGTGCACCTGAAACATTCCTAATATCCTCCTGTGATCAGATTAATTCTTACACTGAATTAAACAACTGTGCTGCTGACAAACACAATAAAAATGCATCGGCAGACTCCTGAGGGAAGCCGGCCGGTGTGGCTGAGTGGTTCTAGGCGCTTCAGTTTGGAACCGTGCGATCGCTACGGTCGCAGGTTCGAATCCTGCCTCGGGCATGGATGTGTGTTGTGCCCTTAGGTTAATTAGGTTTAAGCAGTTCTAAGTTCTAGGGGACTGATGACCTCAGATGTTAGGTCCCATAGTGCTCAGAGCCATTTGAACCACTGAACTCCTGGGAGAAATTAGAGCGTCAAACCCTAACTCACAACGTACTGTTGGACATTATGCGCTGTTCCCGCAAGCAGCAGTTTACAGGGCCGCGTGGCGGTATACTGACGCTGGCGCACCTACACGCTAAAGATGTGTCCTGGAAATCCAGCCGCACTCCCTCAACCTGTCACACCCTCCTGGTCTTACCTCCAGCAGACACCTACACGTGAATTCTGCGTAATTAAATTTTCAATGCAAACGGCATTTGTGGAATTTAAGTACAACTACAAATAAGGAGAGACCTGTATTTTGTGGGCCAAATGTCCTATAATAAGACGCTGTACATTCTTAACTACATTGAAACCAAATAGAAGATGGCATTTCTCAGAAATCACAGATTGCTCGCACTTGAGTGTACCGAAACCAGTGACAAAAAGGTCACACATGAAAACTTCACTCACGTTAGAGTTTTTGTAGGATAAATGCCATAATAGAGCTAATATGTGCTGGGAAGGTTGAATTAGTGGTCTTTGCCAATGCGGGACTTACCTCTCCTAACCAGGATAGTTTACAAAAGCTGGAAATAATTAATTAGGTTTTCTTCAAGCCTACAAAATTCCATTAAATTACAAGCCGAGAGCTATAGGTCATCCATGACCACAATATCACAACTCTTGGATAGTTAACAGGTCGACAGCAAGACGCACGCAACCTATCTTCGTACTTTGGAGTGATGTGCCGCACACGACATTAGCTCTGCTCATCAACTACTTGCGTCTAAGCCTCAGCAGTCTAACACAAACATGCTTCAAACATATTCATAAAGTTCTCTGCCTGTGCCACTATACTGAGTCAATGTTACTAGCCCAGTGTGGGCATTTGCAAAGAGTTTTGTGCAATTAAGAAGGAGCGACATTCCGAGTATGAGCGTTCGGTCCTGCCGCGGCTCTCTTTACAGGGGTATCTCACTGCGCCACTCACGGTTCTTGGCGGTAGTGACGCCAGACGTTACAGTTTACCCAATGTGAACTCTTCCTGTAAAGTTATATCATCTTCTACATTGACTAACATGGTGGAAAACTCTAAACATTAATATACACTGAAGATCCAGAGAAACTGCTACACCTGCCTAATATCGTGTAGGGCCTCCGCGAGCACGCAGAGGTGCCGAACACGACGTCGCATGGACTCGATTAATGTGTGGAGTAGTGCTGGTGGGAACTGACACCATGAATCCTGCATGGCTGTCCATAAATCCGGAAGAGTACTAACAGGTGGATATCTCTTCTGAACAGCACGTTGCAAGGATGTTGCTCAATAAGGTTCACGTCTGAGGAGTTTGGAGGTCAGTGGTAGTGTTTAAACTCAGAAGAGAGTTCCTGGAGCCACTCTGTCGCAGTTATGGACCTGTGGGGTGTCGCTTTGTCCTGCTGGAATTGTCCACCGGATGCAGGTGATCAGATAGTATGCTTAAGTAAGTGTCACCTGTTAAAATCATATCTAGACGTATCAGGAGTCCCATATCACTCCAGCTGCTTACACCCCACACCATTACAGAGCCTCTACCAACTTGAACAGTCCAATGCTGACGTGCAGGATCCACGGATTCATGAGGTTGTTTCCATACCCGTACACGTACTTCCACTCGATGCAATTTGAAACAAGAATCGGCCGACCAGGCAACGTGTTTCCGGTCATCAACAGTCCAATGTCGGAGGTGACCGGACCACGCAAGGCGCAAAGCTTGGTGTCGTGCAGTCATCTAGGTTACACGAGTGCCCTTCGTCTCCGAAAGCCCATATCGATGACGTTTCGTTGAATGGTTCACCCGCTGACACTTGTTGGTGGCCCAACATTGAAATCAGCAACAATTTGCGGAAGAGAACGGTTCACGATTCTCTTCAGTCGTCGTTAGTCCCGTTCTTGAACGATCTTTCTCCGGCCGCAGCAATGTCGATGATATGATGTTTTCCCGGATTCCTGATATTCACGGTACACTCGCGAAATGGTCGTACAGGAAACTCCCCACGTAATACCTATCTCGGAATGCTGTCCCCCATCGGTAGTGCGCCAACTATAACACAACGAACGAATTCATTTAAATCTTAATAACCTGCCATTGTAGCAGCAGTAACAATTGCGCCAAACACTTGTTATCTTATAGAGGCATTGCCGACCGTAGCGCTGTATTCTGCCTCTTTCCATGTATCTGTATTTGAATACACAAGCGTATATCAATTTCTCTGGCGCTTCAATGTATGCCGCAAATTCTGTACTATTGGCAACAATAAATTGGAAGTTGCACTCTTCTTCTCTTGGACAGGGTTCCCTAATGGAATAGTCCATAGGATTCAAAGTGAAGAAGTCTCTGGCCCTGAAAACTGAGTCTTTATTTTTATTTCAGGTTCTCTTTCAGTAACCCTGCACCTGCTCCTCCACTTTCCAGATCCCGCTGACTTAGCCCACCGTGCTGATTTTCGTTATTGGGGGTTGCTGGCCACGTTTCCCCCACCCCCTCCCCACAAATGTGCCATGCTGCCTCCTGGCGCGTCAACTGTTGTCGACTAAATTCTAATAGGCTGTCTGAATTAAAACTCAAGTTTCGCAACTGTTCATATTCTCCGATCGTTATACTGTTTTCAACATACTTACTGTAATAAAATACTGTATGAATCAGGATGATTTCCATCTAATTACTTTTAACAATTAGTATGCTTAACTGTTTAATTCCTAATTATCAACTTGAGTGTGCACAGTGTTGTGACAGCATACCTAGAGACTGAAAGCATCAAGCCGCCAGTTAATATAATGTAAATGGCTTAGCAGGTAAACAAACGTGTCTAAAATAAAATAACTGTCGGACAATATTCCACTGTCAAACAACCAGAGATGCTCTTTATATAGTTGTGCCACGAAATAAGTGGAAAATGGTTGCAGGGAAACCGGAGACAACAGGCTGAAAATCTTTGCACCTGATCAAAGAAGTGTGGCCCAGTTATGCGCTGAGTGTACACATTAAAAACAGAAAGAGAAGGAGAATATGAATAAAGAACCTTGCAGTGGCAAAAATCAACACAATGAGAGCTACAGCTAAGTAATGCAATGTGCTGAGTTCATTTTAGCCTGTTATACACCAGTAATTTTACTCACATAACGTAATTTAGCGCACAAAAATACCCGTTAGTCATATGACTAAATCAGTGTGGTAGTAGAAAACGATTTAAGTTTTTTTTTTTTTTTCAAATAGGCTGTTTTGTCCTCTTGAGAATATGAACTAAATTTTTGCCTTTAAATAGTTGCATGACTGACCAGGGGACCCGGACGAATCTTTCGATCTTTTATAGTTTTAAATAATGACAGTACTTGTAATGAGTGTAGTCGCTGGGATAAGGGTAGTTGTGTGAATTAGGAGAAAACATCTTTAAAAATGGACCCAACGACGTGAAATAATAATTTCCATGCACTTGATTTTCGAAAGTAATTGTTTATAGAGCACTGCAACGATTCGGCGCAAACGATATGTTGACGTAAAAATGTAATTTTCGTTTACTTTTTGTTTTTCATTTTGCTTAATGGACACAGTTGTTAGTTGATTTAGCTACCCATGAAACGGCCAGATACAGTTGGATGTGAGTAAAGGCGGAATTTAGTGAATACATTGCTGCTGTCTGAAGCGTTTGCCTCTGCGACTTATCTTTAGTAATCGCAATGCTTGAATCAGATGGGGTTGAGATTATCTGTGTAATTACAGTTGTTTTCCCGGTGTCAATTAGCTCAGCATTAATTGTAAGCAGGGGACCCGTGCGAAACTTTCGGACTTTTATAGTTGTAAATAATAACAAAATGTGGAGTAAGTGTAGTCTTCGGGGTCAGGGTAATTGCGGGAATGAGGAGAGAACATATTTAAACCCGAACGACGAAAAATTATAATCGTGAATTTATAATACAGCCTTGTATATACATTTTTATCCACATAATTTTAAACAAAATTCAATTATAGAAAGCACGTTTGCGCCAATAGGTGAATCACAAATCAAGGCGACAATGGCGAACATGTCTTTTTTTTTCCTTTATTGAGTTTCGATTCCACCCGAAGGGGGCGGGCTGGCAGCAGCTTAGTGCGCCGCTCTTCAGCCTACAGAATTTGTTTTAAAAAATGAAGATAATAAATAATAAAAGCAGGCGATAAAATCAGTCACTTAAATGGTAAAATTGCGGAAAAGTGTGGAAAATAAAACATAAAACAAAGGGTTGGCGATGGTAATAAAATACACAGGAAACAGACAGGTAAAATAAGACAGACAATTAAAAAACACGGCGACAGTCTGGTTTCTGTTCGCAAGAGATATAAAAATCACACCGAGCGACTGCATGATTTCTGTTTGCAACACTTTGGAAAGACGCACAACACTGAACACTCACTTGAACACTGCACTAAAAAGTTAGAACAAATATGACACACCATAGCCGAGGGCAGACAGGGAGAACCTGGACAGATGAAGGGAAAGAAAAAGGGGGAAGGAGAGGAAAAACGAAGTCGGAGGGGGAGGAGGGGAAGGAGCCGACGGAGGCTGGTTGGTTGTTTGGGGAAGGAGACCAGACAGCGTGGTCATCGGTCTCATCGGTTTAGGGAAGGAAGTCGGCCGTGCCCTTTCAGAGGAACCATCCCGGCATTTGAATGGAGTGATTTAGGAAAATCACGGAAAACCTAAATCAAGATGGCCGGACGCGGGATTGAACCGTCGTCCTCGCGAATGCGAGTCCAGTGTCTAACCATTGTGCCACCTCGCTCGGTGCCGACGGAGGACGAGGACGAATATGTTTGTCATTCCTGAAAATATATTCTTTTAGAAAAGTCAGCTTCTACGACGAGCAGAGATAATGGATTACCGCAGTGGTCACGGGTATTAGCTGTGACAGTGCTGTATACTAATTAACCAGCTAATCAGTATTTCGAAACAAATGAAATAGTATTTGTAATAATATGAAAAGCGAGTCTGTTATTCGTGACCGCTAAGACAGCTTCGTAAAACATATCTATGAAGCTGGGCATCCATCCACGGTGCCCTCTTGCGTATCTCTTTTTTCTGTTAAAATTTTTCAGAAGTAGTAGTATGCAATTTCAAAAGCGGGAAGAAAAATCTTTCCAACAAGGCCACAATCATCCTTCTACAATAAGTAAGTGTTGAGTAAAAAGGGACGTTGACTTAAGAAATAACACATATGGTTAAAATGCACATCATAAAATTTTCTTTTTCGGATCGTAATACCGTCTCGTTAACCGTTCCAGTTCGACAAAAATATTTAAACCTTAATTCGTTTTCTACGGATATCACATGGTTTTGTTTCCTTTACGTTACGGTAGATTTATAATTCATCACCAACCTCACGTATTTCTAGCGATTCTGCGTTCGGTGCTGCTCTGATACTGGAATGGAGGCTGTTTACCTGCTCTGATTGCCAGTGAAGTTCGGAAACCTTATTAACGATGCGGTGAAACCACACGTGGTGAACCGCTGATCAAATTACGTGGGCGGATGTAGTAACTCATATTAACCGTGCGGTAAGGAAAGAGCCTCTCTGGCTGGAAGTGTGTGTAAGAGGCAAAACTCCCCGCAGTGGTCTGTCCGTTTACAACTCATTGTCGCAACCGCACATTGAAAGGCTAATAAACGATCGTGCGTGTTTAATGCGTTGCGAGCCACCTGAAAAATCTACTGGCAAGTCAATAAAAATAATAAAAAAACAGCTTAAGCTACTCGTAAATTTAGCTAATTCTACATGTTTTACGTATTTCTTTATTAGTCATATTCAAAAATGCATATTTTCATTACTAATTTCTGTAGAGGCACTGTCTGCCTAACGAAAGAAGTGAAGCACACAGAAAACATGGTCGACAGTCAGTGTAACTTCGTACACGTACACGCCGCCAGCGATTATGTAAATGATTAGAATTGCAATTGTCTGTGACAGGTAGAACGACCAACAGAGAACGTTAGTGTTGTTCGTTTTTAGCGTTGTTAGAAAGCGTGTTATGGTGTATAAGACGCGTGAACCGCGTCATATATTGATTGATCACTCTGAAGTACACCGAGATGTCGTATATTCGCCTGAGGCTGCGTTATCAGCTCCAAGCAGTGTTTCAAAGGGACCTCTTTGTGGAACTCCATTTAGCCGGCTCGTCGAATCATGGAGCATTCATATTAGTTGGGCACTCGGCTGCGACAGTGGCCAGGTAGGAATGTATGGAAACGTGTGGGGCAGGAATACTCGTCGTCAAGGCTCCGATCAGCTACGTCTGACCACCAAAAGGAAGGATCGACATGTTGTGTACGAAGCACATCGTAATCCATTTACATCGTCCCCTGCCATTCGAGAACAAGTAATGGACTCTCTCCAACAGACTGCGTCATCCCGCACATCAATAACTGCAAATAATAAGTGGGAAGCACATTGCTGTGTGTGTTCTACATGATTAATGTATTCAGTTAATCGATTTTCGGCCGACGAGGCCATCACCAGACTTTAGCTGACTAGCGTCATCTAAGAAGTTACAATATTTGTAAACAACTTTGGAAAAGATATTACTCATCTAGGCTGAGGCACAAACACACAGTTAATATCAGCTCTGACAGTGCAAAGGTAATGTAATTAAAAAGGTAAAAAGTTGAGGAATAAGTAGATATAAAGGCAGAAAACCAGGGAAAACACTAAAACTAAACTCGAAAAACGATGCTTCTGTAACAATTTATAATAAATTAACAGTTCCAATAAAATAAATTAATACTTGAGAAGATTACTAAAGAACAGCTTGAAGAGGTATTGCATATGGAAAATGATACAGAAACAGAACAAAATATAGAACTTACAGTGGTATCAACGTAATATGTGGAGTACACAGGCAAGAGCAGTAGAATAAAAACAAATAAATACAGGAAAATGGAGGAACAGAAAGGAACAGACAGTGTGGTAAGTAATCGAAAATTAGGAGGAGTGAGTGAAGTTTAGAAGAGGGGGATATTGAGGTGTGTTTGGTCTTTTAATATTAAATCAGGACAGTGGCACATGTTCGTTGATTTGCAGGTCTTACAAGGGGCTGAGTTTTTGTCCTTTGTTTGCTAAGTGGAAAACAGGGTACTGTAGCTGGCAGCGGTGACTCTTATTCACTCAGAAAAATTTTTATAACCAATTTGATGGCTAGTATACGGGTCTTATCTTTCCTCCTGAAAATACACTACGTTGTCGTGTTCCTTAAGTAGTAGGAAATCCTTTAGCTGCAGGATTTCAGTGTTTTTACTACACTCTGTGTTACCTGTCCTCGACATCGTATTGTTCACTGAGGTAACAAAAGTTATGGGATACCTATTCATATTGTGCCAGACCTCCTTTTATCCGCCGCAGTGCAGCATCATGCCGTGGCATGGATTCAACAATTCGCTGGAAGTCCCATGCAGAAATATTCAGCAATTTTGCCTCTATAGCCTTCCATAATTACAAAGGTATTGCCGGTGCTGAATTTCCTCTCTCGATCACTTGCCATAAATGTTGGATGGGATACATGTAGGGCGAATTGCGTGATCAAATCATTCCTTCTAACTGTCCCGTTCTTCAGACAAATCGTGAACGATTGTGAATCGGCGCACTGCCACTTGCAAACAAGAAGTCCATGAAAGACAAAAATGGTCTTGAAGTAGTAGAAAATAACAAGAACCAAGTCCGTTCTATGTAAACACAGCTCACACTCTTAGAGCCACCACCAATTTGCACAGTTTCTTGTTGACAACTTGGGTCCATAATTTCGTGGGGCCTGTGCAACACTCGAATGCTTCCATTATCTTTTACCAACTGAAATCCACACCACGGTTTTCCAGTAGTCTGGGGTCCAGCGAATTTGGTCACGAACCCAGGAGAGGCACTGCAGGCGATATCTTGGTGTTAGCCAAGGCACTCACTGCTACAGCCCATTTAGGCCAAATTTCGGATACGTTCGTTGTGCGTCCCAAATTGATTTCAGCAGTTGTTTCTCACAGGGCTGCTTGTATGTTAGCACTGATAACTCTAAGCAAACGCCGCTGCCCTCGGTCGTTAAGTGAAGGGCATGGGCCACTGCATTGTCCGTCGTGAGATTGTTGCCTGAAATTTAGTTTTCTCGGTAGCTATTGACACTGTCGACTCGAAATACCTAATTCCCTAACTATTATCGAAATGAAATGTCCCATGCGTCTAGTTCCAATCAGCGCCGTTGCTAGGTGTTTTCCTGCCCTAGACTTGAACTGAAAAATGGCGGAACCAACATCACAAGTATTCATATCTCTACTTATACTTTTAATCATGAAATTGAGGTGAAGAGATGTCCTCATTTTCTGGGGACAGCCCTCAATTTTCATGCTTCGTCCTTAGTTACTTACAACAGACGCTTGACAAATGATCTACACAGAAAAAAAACAAAAACAAAAAGAGGAACCATCAAGCATCTGTATGTTGAGTTAATGAGACCGTAATACAGAGTCCAGCCGCAACACATTTGCAATTAATTGGTAAAAATATGACAGCACGAAAACAGCGTTTCAATTATCATACAAATTAACAGTCTGTTTAGCTTCCATGGTTTAAAAATACCGCGCTATGTCGGTCTTTTTAATTATCGCGTTTCAATCATATCATTTGTTAACAAAAATTTAATTTATGCACCTCTCGTACAGTTTTTAATGATGTGATTTTATTGTAATCTGGAGAAGCAGAGCACGGGACTGATTAACGATTCTGTCTAGAGTTGAAACTCTGCTAGTCGATACACAACGATAGATCCAGGCTGACCTGAGACTGGAATTCATTAATATGGACCAAACTCGTATCGTTAATGTAAGACTACACAATAAACTCAAATACTATTCGTAGTTCAGAGAGATATATAAGTTCTTGGCCGCCATTTAGGGAACGCGGCTTCGTCCCTGTTACCATCAAAGTAGAGGACCAAAATATGGGCCTTTATATTTCATGATTGTATATGATAAAATTCTTGGAAAATAATGGGCTCTGGTTTCGGAAGTTAATGCAAATAACTTACGCTGAACGTATGCACTTCAAAGAGTACCCTCCGATAATATCTATAGAGGACGAAGTATTCAACGTAAATTAATTTATCCAGCATAGGCTGGTCTCGATTTTCGTACACAGGCCTTTGAAGGCAGAAACAACTCGTTCCTTTTTTGCTTCTGATATAGATGTTTAATACACTCTTTTATTCTATTGTTATATGATGGCATTCACATTTTATAAACTGCAGTATTTTTCTGAAATTACAAAAATTACTCCGGAAAATAAGGTATTTTCGAATGCAAAAACATGTTCGTAGGTACAAGATATCACAGTCTGTTGACATTTAAAAGTGTTGAAATCGAGAAAATTTTGTCAGTATCATTTAAGTGTCTATCTGTCACGTTATTACTCAACGACACACCACTAATCAGTAGGAGAAATTAAATTAAGTAGCAGTATTATCAAAAACTAGTTACAAGTTGAACACATTTGTAAACTGAAGCTATTGGAAAGTAGCACCACGTTCCATTTTCATAATAGGTGAAACTGTTAAGGCATTAACGATATTCGGTTCACTTGCAAATACCCCTTGTCTCGCGTTAAAACACCCTCTTCTACATTAAGGTGCAAGATTATGCATAACCGATGGTATATAGCTTTACTGTTCACATATTCTATAACTAGTATTAAATTGATAGAGATTTTACTTTCCACAAAATTGTGTAAGAGAGAGAGAGAGAGTAATTAGGTTTTTGACTGATTTGGTGTGGGTCTCCAAGAATTCCTCTCCTGTGTCAACCGATTCCTCTCACAGTAGCTCTTGGACACAATGTCCTTAATTATTTGTCACATGTATCCCAATCCATGTCTTCCTCTACAGCTTTTACCGTCTACAGCTCCCCCTAGTACCATAGAAATTTTTCCCCATTGCCTATAAAGTATGCCATATATCTTGCCATTAATATATTTTCACTGTTTTCCATACGGCCCTCTCTTGGCCAGTTATGTGGATAACCTCTGTATTCCCTAGCCTATCTGTCCACCTACCTCTCAAAGGCCTTCTGTAGCACCACATCACAAACACACTTCGATTTCTTCTGTTCCAGTTCTGCCAGAATCGATGAATCACTACAGTACAATGCTGTGCTCCACATGTACATTCTCAGAAATTTCTTACCCAGATTGAGGCCTACGTTTGACAAAAATCGACTTCTTTTGGTCCGGAACGCCATCTTTGTCTGTACTTTTTATTTTCTTCTTGCTTCGTCCGTCATGGGTTATTTTGACTCCAAGGTAGAAGAATTTCTTAACTTTGTCTATTTCGTTATCAGCAATTTTGACGTTAAGTTTCTCATTGTTCCCGTTTTTGCTTCCTATTAAAATAGTATTTTTTAGGTTTACTCTCAACTGCACTCATTTGATTGTTCATTCTATTCAACATGTCTTGCAATTTTTCTTCACCTTCACCGAGGATAACAATGTTATCAGCGAATCTTATAATTGATGTACTTTAGCCCTGAATTTCAGTCCTACTCTAGAAACATTTCTTACATTTCTGCCATACCTTCTTCTATGTGTATGTTGAACAGTAGGGGCAAACGTCTGCGTCACTGGCTTAAACCATTTTTAATCCGAGCATTTAGTTCTTGATCTTCCAATCTTACTGTCCCCTCTCAGTTCTCGTTCGTCTTGAATATTACCCGTCGTTCCCTGCATCTTCCTGCTTTTGCTCAGAATGTCGAAAGTCTTGCTCTGTTTTACTTTGTCGAATGTTTTTTTTTTCCGGGTAGGTAAATCCTATGAACCGTCATCTAACAGATCCTCAATTTTTAATTAATTCTTGTGTATATTATTCTTGTCAGCAGTTTGTACACTGGGGCTGTTAAGATGATCGTACGATAATGTCTCTCACATACAAGCTCTTGCTATCTTCAGAATTGTGTGGGCGATATTTTTCTAAGGTCTGATGGATTCTACATGCCAACTTGAATAGTTGTTGGTTTCCCTCTACCCAGTGATTTTAGATATTCCGGTCACTCAGCCTTAAACGTGTATCACTCGAAATACTGACACATAATGCAAAAACACAACATCATGTGCAGTGGCAACCAAAGTTGCAGAAATTTTCAGGAACTGTTTATGTAGCTCTATCGTGCACACTCCTTCCGGTTATTCTAAAATCAGTCACTAGAATAAAGTATCGAGCAAAAGAACATGTTTTCCTGGGTTCACTATCCCCTGGGTACAACACTCTGCCCTACAAATGTTTTGGCTGCATTCAATTTTAAACACAGCTCACTAATAATACATAGTGCATAATATATGCATAAATTAACCAGAAAGCCCCCTCAAAATTAACCTCTGAGAAACACAGTTTATTTCGAGAACAGCGTATCAAACTTTAATCCAGTGTGGATCGGAACACTGTGACAGTAATTTGAAACAGTTTTCAGAAATTGCCACAGCCAGTCGCCTTCTTACACCGGTACATTTCAGCAAACCGTGACCGGTTTCGAGCTGCCTATGGCTCATCAGCAGGTGGTACATATACACGTTCAGTACATTTCTGTTGATGCTTTGTCAGGTTTGTTGTGTTTCTGTGAAAAGACAGAAAACCACAGCAAATAAGCGCTACATGTGGTACTGTTTCACGACATATTTACAGTTTCAGTTCTACTTAAAGGTGTTACTTACAGTTAATAGATTCAGTAGATATATATTTGTCATCTGTATCACTGTGGAACACATTTTTCACGTTTTAGAATTGCTTCCAAACACTACAATTAACAGACTTTGCCACAAACACCAACTTCCACGTTTCATAAATTGTAAGCAGATCAGAGAGTGTCATTACACCACAGGTTCAAAATTTCGTCTTGAACCAAGACATTGTTGGTTAACACTCACTTTTCTGAGGGTTATATTTTATTTACAGGGAATATGTATGCAAAATTAACTTAAATTAGTAATTTTTTCGCATTGATGAAGATTGCATCTATCTTATAGGAAACATAAATGCCAAATTAACGTAAATTAGTAAAAAATTGAGCTAATATGTGCAATTTAAAAGATGTGGGAAACTAGATTTTTGGTGATATTTCTATTATAATTAAGAGTACTGGTGTCATGATTATTATCAACACCTATTTCACTGCTTGATATATTGGATGTATTTCGCATAGGGCATATGAGATTAGCAGGTTAGTGGTTTATTTAAAATTAATGAGTAACGTTGGCATTTCGTAGGGAGTGGTAAGAGTGGTTGGGAGGAATTAGGAGGAAGAGACAGGGAGACTATTAGAGTGAAAGTGAGAGGAGGGTGTGTGAGGGAGGGGGTATGAGAGAGAGGGAGGGAGAGGGGGAGAGAGAGAGACAGAGAGAGAGAGAGGTGGCAGATAGAGAAAAGAGCAGGTGGAGGGGGGGGGGGGGGGAGGAACTGAGTGTGTGTGTTTTCAAGTAAAGAGTCTTTCAAATTTCAAGAGAAGGGGTTGTTTGCTAATTATCTCTATAGATTTAAAATAGTGTATGGTGATATATGTTTGTGGGTAAAAGTCTCTAATTTTTACAGAAAGTCAATGTGCTTTATCTATAATGTGTAGGACAATAAAGGATGACAGCCAAAAACAGTTGCAGGATAGAATTTTTTTTTTATTAAAATCCTTGACCAAGGTTTCGGTACATATAAATATACCTTCATCAGAAGTAAAACTTCCTGAACAGAAAGACACATTCATTAGAAAAGCCATATCAACGAAAGTGAGAAACAGAAGCTTAAATAATGGTGAAATTGCTAAAGTAATACAGGCACAAAATCTTTAGTACTTACTAAAATTACATCATGCACTGGAGAATAATAAAACAATTATGCCAAAAGGCGTCGTCAATAATTAAAATATCATCTCCATTTGTACAACTTGTGTAATGGGCACAGGATCAAAGCGAACAGTTTAACAATGTTACTTCGCCTATGAACTGTTGAGACACGAGTGTGAAGGCACTAAGGCAGATTGTTTCGCCGAGAGAGGGCACTTGCATGTGCCAGACTCGCGCATATTACAATCCATAAATACATACATAAGCGCATCAAAAATTATTAAAGGTTGTGTTAATTCAAACTTTGTCTTAATAAATAAAGCGTATCACGCCAATTAAAGACATTTATGTAAACTAGAAATATAGAACTAAATTTACCTGTGTCCTAGTGTCAAACGGATAAAGCTTGCGCTTGGAACATCTAACAAGAGAGGGCACTAGTGTAATGCGCGAGAGTCTCGCGTAACGTAGGCAGTGAAATACATACTAGCGAAACAACCAAAATGTTATAATAAAACGAAACCATCTGTCATTATGAGTAAAACATAGTAGTCAATTAACCACACATACACATTGAAATTCATAACTAACAAACATCACAATATGTAGAATCCCAACAAGACAGGAAAAGCGCGTTTCACCGGCATAACAAGCAAGAAAATAACTCTTAGTCAGCCAGACTATATTACATTAAGGCAATGAGGGGTTTGAAACCGTCTAAAAAATTTTTGTTTCGAAGCTGCACCTGTTCATTAAGAACAAAACCATCTTTTAGAGACAGATGCTTGAAAATCTCTAATTCTTCGAGCAAGTCTAGTTTGTAACCTTTATTAGCTTCATGAAGCAGCTCTACGTCGTCTAGTTCACTTGGCGTGTGCTGTAAGAGCCATAGATGTTCAGCAAAGGTGGAATTATATACGTTTTCCCCATTTTTACCTAACCTGTGTTCTTTATACCTAACTTTAATGGGTCTACCTGTCTGCCCTATGTAATAGTTTGGGCAGTCGTTACAAGTAATTTTGTATACACCGGACTTAGTGCTGAGTTCTTCTCGTGTTCCAATATTATGAATTACTCTACGTTTGAGGCTATTATTTACGGAAAAAGCAACTCTATAACCGTACTGTTACTGTAAAAGTCTTTTTATCTTATATGAAACGTTCCCTAAAAATGGAATAGAAATGAAGTTATTACTCTCATAGTTTTTTGCCCTGTTATCTCCTAAAGTAGAAAATTTTACAGCTGTTTTTTTCTTAGCAATTTGGTCAATTAATTTAGGGTCGTATCCATTGTTAGTAGCTATTGATTTTAATAAAGATATTTCATTCACAAAACAATTCTGTGCTAAAGGTGTGCTCACAGCGCGATGAACTGCAGAATGAAAAAAGGCGATCTTGTGAGTTTGAGGATGACAGGAATCTGCTGGAATAATATTATCAGAAAAAGTTTCTTTACGGAAAATGTCGAAGCTAATAGTGTTACCCGATAACTTAAGTTTCAAATCAAGAAAATGGAGTTCTCTCTCGTTATTTTGTATCTCTTTTGTAAATTTCATTTTCTCGTGGAAACTGTTGAAAACGTGAAACAGTTGTTGTAGATCTTGGTCACATCCTTGAAATAGTATGAGTATATCATCAACATAACGAGCATAAAAAGAAATCTTATTGCCTAACGTAGGGTTGATTTTGAAGAAATTTTCTTCTAGTGCATTCACAAAGATGTCAGCAAAGATGCCAGCTAACGGGCAACCCATGGCTAAGCCGAATGGTTGCTCATACATTTTACCATTAAACTGAAAGTAATTGTAATCTAGTACAACCTGCAGTAGTGACATAAGTTCCGACAACTGTAGCTCACTTAAAGTTTTATGTTGTCGAATGTTACCTTCAATAATCTTAAGAGTGATATCCACTGGAACATTAGTGTATAAACTTACGACGTCAAAAGAAACCAAACGAGAGGAAGAAGTGATCTCTATTGATTTTAGCTTATTTATTACCTCAGCACTATTTTTAACAGAGTAATTGTTTCCAAAAACAAAGGCTTCTTTAATTTTAGTGTGTAAAAATCTCGCTAATTTGTGATGTGGGCTCTTTATTCCGTTAACAATGGGACGAACTGGGTGTTGACTTTTGTGTACCTTAAACTGACTTCTAAGCGTAGGTGCTCTAGGGTTCATATTAATTAAGGTTTTCTTTTGAAACTCTTTCATAAGATGTTTACTTCTTCTTAACGTATCTCTAATTTGCTTTTGTAACGTAGGGGTATGATCCTGCTCAATTTCAAATATACCATTTTCTTCGAAAAAAGCCAAAGTTTTAGCAATATATTCACTTTTATAGGCTGCAACAACCGAATTTCCTTTGTCTGATTTAGTGATGAGAGCCTCATTATTTTTTAATTTACGGTTAATACTAGTAACAATGTTACCACCTCTGTTTTAAATCACTGTTTTATACCGACTTGACCTCTCTTTCTATAATTGCGCTACATTCATGAACTATCCTATTTTGTTGGGATTTTTCAGTTTTTACAGAATCAAGACCAACTTTAAGGTCAACAATAAAATTATCTACCACTTTAGGATCGTTAATATTAGGCTTGAAATTGTATTTAAAACCTCTCGCTAGCATGGCGCTTTCTTGAGGGGTAAAGCTTATAGAAGTTTTGTTTAGTACTCTGTCGAAAAATTGGTGTTCGCAGTTGACAGTTCTTTTTGCATGAACAACATTAGATTTTGGGGTAACATTTTCCAGTTTATGAAGTTTAAAATCATGCCTACACTGAATTTCAACCTTACGATTGTGTAACCACTCATTAACACTATGCCAAATACTGTCTACGTGAAAGTTAAAATAATCTTTAAAAGTTCTAGTAATACAGAGATACAAAGAGTAAGCTTCTTCATTTAGTTTATCTTTCTTCTTATAAAGGTCACTGATTCTGTCACTCATAATTTGTTTCACCAGTTTAGCTTTAGTAGATGGAAACTTCTTACACTGTTTCACATTGATAAAAGCCTTCACGTAATTCGCTGTCAAATGGCGTCTCTCACGCTGTTTAGTGAAGTCAATAGCCATAACTGTTTTCAGGATTTTAAATGAGATGTCCATGTATTTCGAAACAGCCTTTGAACCCTGGGCAGGTACATATTTCAAGATTTTAAACATGGTTGCAGCAGCAACTGTTAAAATTCTTCACAATAAAGGATGACAGCCAAAAACAGTTGCAGGATAGAATTTTTTTTTTATTAAAATTCTTGACCAAGGTTTCGGTACATATAAATATACCTTCATCAGAAGTAAAACTTCCTGAACAGAAAGACACATTCATTAGAAAAGCCAAATCAACGAAAGTGAGAAACAGAAGCTTAAATAATGGTGAAATTGCTAAAGTAATACAGGCACAAAATCTTTAGTACTTACTAAAATTCCATCATGCACTGGAGAATAATAAAACAATTATGCCAAAAGGCGTCGTCAATAATTAAAATATCATCTCCATTTGTACAACTTGTGTAATGGGCACAGGATCAAAGCGAACAGTTTAACACCGTTACTTCGCCTATGAACTGTTGAGACACGAGTGTGAAGGCACTAAGGCAGATTGTTTCGCCGAGAGAGGGCACTTGCATGTGCCAGACTCGCGCATATTACAATCCATAAATACATACATAAGCGCATCAAAATTATTAAAGGTTGTGTTAATTCAAACTTTGTCTTAATAAATAAAACGTATCACGCCAATTAAAGACATTTATGTAAAACAGAAATATAGAACCAAATTTACTTGTGTCCTAGTGTCAAACAGATAAAGCTTGCGCTTGGAACATCTAACAAGAGAGGGCACTAGTGTAATGCGCGAGAGTCTCGCGTAACGTAGGCAGTGAAATACATACTAGCGAAACAACCAAAATGTTATAATAAAACGAAACCATCTATCATTATGAATAAAACATAGTAGTCAATTAACCACACATACACATTGAAATTCGTAACTAACAAACATCACAATATGTAGAATCCCAACAAGACAGGAAAAGCGCATTTCACCGGCATAACAAGCAAGAAAGGTTTTGTTCTTAATGAACAGGTGCAGCTTGGAAACAAAAATTTTTTAGACGGTTTCAAACCCCTCATTGCCTTAATGTAATATAGTCTGGCTGACTAAGAGTTATTTTCTTGCTTGTTATGCCGGTGAAATGCGCTTTTCCTGTCTTGTTGGGATTCTACATATTGTAATGTTTGTTAGTTATGAATTTCAATGTGTATGTGTGGTTAATTGACTACTATGTTTTATTCATAATGACAGATGGTTTCGTTTTATTATAACATTTTGGTTGTTTCGCTAGTATGTATTTCACTGCCTACGTTACGCGAGACTCTCGCGCATTACACTAGTGCCCTCTCTTGTTAGATGTTCCAAGCGCAAGCTTTATCTGTTTGACACTAGGACACAGGTAAATTTGGTTCTATATTTCTATTTTACATAAATGTCTTTAATTGGCGTGATACGCTTTATTTATTAAGACAAAGTTTGAATTAACACAACCTTTAATAATTTTGATGCGCTTATGTATGTATTTATGGATTGTAATATGCGCGAGTCTGGCACATGCAAGTGCCCTCTCTCGGCGAAACAATCTGCCTTAGTGCCTTCACACTCGTGTCTCAACAGTTCATAGGCGAAGTAACGGTGTTAAACTGTTCGCTTTGATCCTGTGCCCATTACACAAGTTGTACAAATGGAGATGATATTTTAATTATTGACGACGCCTTTTGGCATAATTGTTTTATTATTCTCCAGTGCATGATGTAATTTTAGTAAGTACTAAAGATTTTGTGCCTGTATTACTTTAGCAATTTCACCATTATTTAAGCTTCTGTTTCTCACTTTCTTTGACTCCCTCACCATTACCTGTGCCACCATCTATGTCCGCTCCACTGCTCCTCTTCCTTATGACTTCATCTCCACCTATGTGATTGCCGCCGACCTCAACATCCATAGCCGCACTCCTGCTGCCCTTCGGCGGTGGCATCAGTTCCTCTCCACAATCCAGGGTGACCTTGTTCCCATTCCCCAGCACACCCGACCCGAAAGTAACACCACCCCCGATGTTGTCATTGTCTCCGCCAACCTCCTTGGGCGTATCACTGTCGCCGTCCTTGACCCCACAGGTAGCGATCACCTCCCTGTCCTTCTCACCATAACGTCTGCAAACCGCCCCCCTCCGGCTCCGCAACCTGCACCCCCTCCCAAGGTCGTCCATGACTATCGCCGTGCCAACTGGGATGCCTACCGAGACTCCATCTCCGCCCAGGTCGAAAGCCACCCTCTTACCTATCGCCATCCTGACGACATCATCCGCGCCTCGTCCTTCCTTCAGACGGTAATTACTGCCGCCGTGGAGGCCCATGTTCCTACTAAAACCATCCACCCACACCGTCCCACTCTCTCTCTGTGGGCTGTCCTCCTCCTCCGTGAATCCCGCCGCCTCTATAGCTCCTTCCTCCGCACTCGTGACAGGGATACACTCCAACGCCACCGGCAAATACAGCGACACGTACGGAACCTTATTACAGCAACGAAATGCCGGGACTGGCGCCAGACCTGCACCCGACTCAATGCCACCCTCCCTATCAACTCCTCCAAGTACTGGTCCGCCTTCCATCGTCTTACTGGGTCCCTTTCCGCTCCCCACTACCCCCTTCTCCATAACGATCGCCCCCTTCCAGACAACCTCAGTAAGGCCAACCACTTTGCTTCCCACCTTTCCGAGGTCTTCTCCATCCCCGATGATCCCCACTTTGATTATTCTCCTTTCCCCACCGTCATGAAACGTGCTGATACCTCAGTCGCTCCACTTGCTCCTAGTCTCCAGTACTTGGGGCAGTTGCCCCCCTCCGACGTCAACACTCCCATCACAGCGCAAGATATTAAACTTCTCCTCCAGTCCAAACGCAACACGGCCCCTGGTCACGACTGTGTCACCTACCGTCACCTTCAAGAAAGCCCCTATTCCTTCCTAACTGTCCTCGCCCATCTCTATAATGTCATCCTCTCTACTGGCTTCTACCCCGACCTGTGGAAGACCTCCCGCGTCCTCCTATTCCTCAAACCCAACAAACCCCCTTCTGTCGCCTCTTCCTATCGTCCCATCTGCCTCACCTCCGTCTTCAGTAAGGTCTTTGAATCCATCCTCTCCCACCGTATCCATCAGCACCTTGCTCAACACCACCTCCTCCCCCTTACCCAGTGTGGCTTCCAACCCTCCTTCTCTGCTGACGACCAACTCCTCAACCTTGTTCACCTTCTGTCCCTCCAGCTCAACTCCCGTCGCTCCGCCATTTTTGTTTCCCTTGACCTCCAAAATGCCTATGACCGTGTATGGCATCCCGGTCTCCTCTTTAAACTCCAAACCTACGCCCTGCCTATCAATTTTGTCCGTCTGGTCGCTTCCTTCCTCTCGCACCGTCCTTCCTATGTCACCCTCCACAACACCAACTCCCGTATCTTTTATCCCACGGCTGGCGTCCCCCAGGGTTCTGTCCTCTCCCCTCTCCTTTATCTCTTGTATACAGCTGATATGCCCAAGCCACCCCCACCAGTTCACCTTCTCCAATATGCTGATGACACCGCCTTCCTGGCTCTCTATCCTACCCTTCAACGGTCTCAACGTACCCTCCAAACCCACCTTAACCAGTTCACCACTTGGTGTAACCAGTGGCTCCTCCGTCTCAACCCCTCCAAAACCCAGGCAATCATCATAGGCCGCACCACTCGCTCCTTTCGCCGCCACGATTTCTACCTCACCCTTTATGGTCGTCCTATCCAACTCACCCCCACCCTGAAATACCTTGGCCTCACCCTTGACCGACACCTCACCTGGACCCCTCATCTCCTGACCGTCCAGCAGAAAGCCCATTCCCGCCTCCGCCTGCTGAAACTCCTGTCCGGCCGGACATGGGGATTGCATCCTTCTACCATCCTCCACACCTACAAATCCCTCATCCGTCCTACCCTCTGTTATGCCAGCGTCGCCTGGATCTCCGCCCCCACCCGCTTTTACAAGGCTCTCCAAATCCTTGAACGCCATGCGCTCCGCCTTGCCTTCCGTATCCGCCTTCCTTCCCCCACACGGCTCCTGTATGAACTGATCCCCTTCCCCCACCTCCTCTTGTTCCTCCAACATCTCCGCATCCTTTACATTGTTTGCAGGGTTGATCCCCCCCACCCTCTGGTTTCCTCCTTCCTCTCCACCCCCCGCCCGTTGCCGCGCCTCTATCGCTGTATCCCTCCCTCTCTCCATCTCCACACCCTCCATCTCCTTCATCAGGGCAATTTCCAACGCCTCCCCCTCCCGGATGACGAACTTCGCCATGACATATACCCTTCCTTCCAACTATAACCCGGCCTTGTTACCCCCCCCCCCTCCCCAGGGGCCCCTTCTCCTCTTTCCTCCTTCTCCCAGAGCGGATTTTCCTCCATCCCCCCCTCCCCTGAGACCCTGCACCCCATACTTGCCTCTCTCCTTCCCACATCCCTCCCTACCTGGCCCTCTTCCGCGCGCCCCCCATTCCCCTCCCCCATCTCTTCCCCTCCCTCCCTTCTTCAGGTCTCCCTCATCTCCTTGAACCTGGCAGATCCTCTGTATTGATCGTCATCAGTGTGCCACGTCAGTGTTGTGTTTAGTGCTGTTTCTCGTGTGCGTCAAGAGGTGTGATTTTAATTGTGTACTGCCTTGAGGTTCGCCGTCAGTGTTACGTTGTGTGCTATGCCATCCGTCAACACCTTTATGCTGCAGTCATACTGTGCCTTGTGTTCTTTTAATCGTCGCAGTGTGTGGCTTTTTGTGTGTGCTACTTTTAAACAGTTTTTTATGTCCGTTTTACAGTCACCCCGTTTTTTGTATATTGCCTTCCATGATGTTCTCCCTTTTTTCTATCTATGTTCGCCTTCTTCTCTCCTTTGCTGTTTTCCAATGTCCTCTATTGTTTTGTTCTATGTCTTTCGGCTGAAGAGCAGCGCATATGCTGCTGCCAGCCCGCCCCGATGAGGAATTGAAATACAATAAAGAAAAAAAAAAAAAGACTTTCGTTGATATGGCTTTTCTAATGAATGTGTCTTTCTGTTCAGGAAGTTTTACTTCTGATGAAGGTATATTTATATGTACCGAAACCTTGATCAAGAATTTTAATAAAAAAAAATTCTATCCTGCAACTGTTTTTGGCTGTCATCCTTTATTGTGAAGAATTTTAACAGTTGCTGCTGCAGCCATGTTTAAAATCTTGTAATGTGTAGGATATGGAGGTTGGTTTTTATGACTGTAATGGGATGCGTTTTCTGCGAGGCGGGTGACAATGTGGAACTATTTAAGTTGTTTATATGGAGTGCGTCAGTGTGCTATTTGTATTGTGTTTCTAAGCTTCATCCTGTTTGCACTATGTAGCTGGAGGAGCAGCTCCCAGGTGTTAATTTATATATGCCAGATCTGTGAAAGGATGTAAGGACTCTTTCAGTATTATGGACTACTTCGTTTTGTATTTTGTTGTTAATGTGGAAGCTTACTTTAAAAATGTGTGATTTGAACAGTTTAGTGAGTTTGTACGAGATGATACTGATAAAAGACATACAGATATATTTGTTTTCTTCAGCTGCCGAGGGCTGGCTCGTTGATGTTTTATTGGATGTAATTTTGTCGTCCAATTTATCAACTATGGCTGAATCATGTGACTTGTTCGATGCTATTGCTTTTAAAATACTTATTTCATTAGTTTTCATAACAAGTTCAGCTTAAAATTTTGTTTATTTGGTTGACTGCTGATTTAAAGGAAGCTAGTTGATGCTGATTTGGATGGAATGTTGTATTGTCAGTTATGACAATTACTTTACCTTCAACAACAAAATATACAGTCAAAATGGCGGTCAAGCAATGAGTGTACTCTAGATTACCTTCTTACTGATCTAGAAAACAAATTCTTTAAAGTAAACCAAATAGAAAAAGCTATTTTTAAATACATATTGATGGCATAGTATTGCTATATCATGCAACAACCGCTGATATTGACACCTTAGCCAATAAACTTAACAATGTTCATCCGAAAATAGAGTTTACAGTAGAACATAAAACTCATTCTGGAATCGACTTTCTTGACCTAAACATAACACACCGCAACAACAAACATAAATTCCAAATACACAATAAATCTACCACATGAGATGTAATAGTTAACAAGACATCATGCCACCCAAATCAAAATAAACTACCTTCCTTTAAATCAACACTCAACCGAATAAACAAGCTTCAAGCTGAACCTACTATAAAATTTAATGAAATAAATAATTTAAGAACAATAACAGTGAACAAGTCTTGTGATTCAACCATAGATGATAAACTGGATGACAACATTACACCTGAAAGTTAGTTAGTTACTTAGTTACTTGTTCTATTGATCAATCGCATGGTAACCGTTATGATGTGGAAAGTGTCAAGTTCATAAGAAATACACACGTGAATCAAGGTTTCTTTTAAGGTCAAATTTTTTTACCTACCACTGTCCCTTAAATGGCACAAACTGCGTATGTTACTCCTACATATTTATTTATTCCTATTCAAGAACTCGCGTGTGGTATAGAAGTTATCAAGGAGATATGATTTCAGTTTATTTCAGAAATTATTACTGCTGTCTGTCAGACATTTTATATCGTCCGGTAGCTTATCGAAAAGCTTTACAGCAGCATATTTTACCCCTTTCTGCGACAAAGATAGGTTAAACAGATGATGGTGTAAGTATTTCTTGCTGCTGGTATTATGATCATGAATGTCACTGTTGTTTTTAAACTGTTCCGTATTGCTGAAAACAAATTTCATTACTGAGTGGATGTACTGTGAGGCTGTTGTAAGAATTCCCATCTATTTAAACAGGTGCCTACAAGGTGTGCGACTGTGAGCCCCACACATTATTCCTGCCACTTTCTTTTGAGCGGTGAATACTTTTGCCTAAGTGTTGACTTACCCCAAAATATTATTAGATGTGACATCAGAGAGAGAAAGTATACAAAGTATTTTAGCTTACCAATTTCTATATTCTCAAAATTGACAATGTTCTGATTCCAAAAGTTTCTGAACCTAGTTGCTTTAGGAGACCCATATGAATTTACCGATTAATATTCTCATGTGTATGAACACCCAAAAACTTAGTATGCTCTACCCCAGCTACTGACTTCTGTTAATGTGTTATATTCTCAGTGCTCGAGTCGTTGTTGGAACAGCACTATCTGTTCCCCGTCTAAAAGGTGTGGAGTGCTACTGTGAATAACTGCTTGTAATGTAGCACATTTGAGACTGTGCAGGCCAATAATATTATTAAAAATTGGGTATTATTCCATTTATATTTGTAATTTTCTGATTGTCGCTTATAACTTTTGACCCATTCCTTTCTTGACAGAGTTTCTGTATCTCAAACTGATGTATTTGCACTTAGCACAAAGTTTATTCAGAATATACAGTAAGAACAATATTTGGTTGTATTCGAGCCCTGATGAGTATTTACATATCTAAAATAAATAAAACGCTATTTACTTTACTTCGCGCCTTATAGAAGTGGGTGAAAAATTAATCAGCGTAAAATATGCTTAAAATCCCATCACAAACGGGCCTTTATTATCCTCGGTAATGTGAATTAAATGTTTTATTGATATATTTTATTACTTCAGTTTTCTTTAAAACGCCTTTTCAGCCACGCAATAAATTCTGGCCACAGTTAAAGGGAATCAAATTTGGCCAGCGATATTTCACCGATACTTAGAGACACAGTCTCTGCATGTTGTCTGTGTTATACAGCACCTGCAAACTAATTTTCAGTTAGGTACATTGTACCATCATGATAAGTCAGAGCCGGCCAGAGTGGCCACGCGGTTCTAGGCGCTACAGTCTGGAACCGCGCGACCACTACGGTCGCAGGTTCGAATCCTGTCTCGGGTATGGATGTGTGGGATGTCCTTAGGTTAGTTAGGTTTAAGTAGTTCTACCTTCTAGGGGACTGATGACCTCAGTAGTAAAGTCCCATAGTGCTCAGAGCCATTTATACCATTTTTTTGATAAGTCAGGCAAATAAACAAATCAAGGAAATCTTAGAGAGTTCTAGAGGAGGAGCTCGTACGAGGTACGTTACATAAATAATACGCACTAATTTTCTTACTCACACCTTTTTTATAAATATTTCTTTACAGTCCTCAAATGTAGTCTCCCCGCCTCCTTGTGACTGAATCCCAACGACTTGCAACCGCTATCATTCCATGCAGGACATCACTTCTGTTCATCTATCGAATGGCTCGGGAAACGTCGATAGAAAGCTCTTCTAGAGAAGGATAACGACGTACCCGCGTAGGGTGTTTCAGCTTCTGGAAATGTCTGGCTGCTCATGTCCGAGCTGTAGAGAGGATTCGACAAAACCTCCCACCCTATTCGCGCAGTTTTTGGGCAACAATATTACTGATTTGCGGGCGAGTGCCGTCGTGGAAAGTGTGTGGCCCAGCCTGGGGCAACTGAGGTCGGGTTTTCTGCACTTTTCAGCGCATGTCTTGCATGAAGCTACGATAATACGTTGCGGTGGCACTTGTTCCACACGGGGCTCTATCTGTCATGATGATTCCTATGTGATCATAAGCGAAAATCTTCATTTACTTGAGCTTTGATTGAACACGTTGAATTTTTTTTCGACGAGGGGAATGAACTTCTCCACTCATTGGATTGTGATTTCAACTATGGTTCAAAGTCTCTAATCCACGTCTCATCAGTAGCAACAATTCGACACAAGAATCCTTGACGTTCAAGGTCGAATCGTTATTTGAGGAATGCTGCAACGTTCAGGCATTTCTGTTTCTCTTCAGCAGTCAAATAGTGTGGGACTCATGTCACAGAAGTTTTTCTCTTCTTCAAATCATTTGTCAGAATACAGAGTATTGATGTTGGGGGAATACCCGTGACTTCAGAGAGATCCAAACAATT